>NC_079209.1:24654893-24747393 GCF_026745355.1 Beta vulgaris subsp. vulgaris
TGGTGCCAAATCAAGGTTTTGATGAGAGGAGAATGAATGTTGGGGGGGCTGTTGCTGTTTACGAAAATCCTATGGCTGATGGTGGAGGTGCGGTGGGCGATGGTGGGGTGGGTGGGGAGAGGATCTTAGGCATTGGTGAAGAAAGGTTGTTGAAGCGGGGGAGGAAGGAGGCTGTTACCCGACAGTCAGTTCACTTGACTAATGAGAAGAAGATTATCTTTGATGCCCCTATGTATGACGTTCCCGTTAACTTAAATTGTTCCCCGAGTTTAGTGATGCAGGAGGACAATCTAATGATCCCTAATGATGTTGTATCGGCGGTGATTGGTGGTGACCAATCCCGCCGGGTCCAATGAGTCTGTTAAGCTACAACTGCCGGGGGCTTGGCAACCAACGGGCAGTTGGAAGGCTTAAAAAGTTGCTGAATAAATCGTCCCATGATGTAGTGTTTTTGATGGAGACGAAGCGAAGTGCGATTGAGATGGAGTCTGTTAGTTCTAAGTTAGTTTTTTCGGGGAGTTTTTTTGTTGATTCCGCTGGTAGAGCTGGTGGTCTTGCGTTGTTTTGGAATGATCACGTTGAGGTAAACATTTTGTCTTCTTCTTTACACCACATTGATTGTACTGTCAAGGGGATTTTTTGTGAGGAGGAATGGAGACTTACTGGTTTTTATGGATGGGCGGAGCGAGAAAATAAATATCTTTCGTGGGAATTATTACGAGAGCTCAAAAATAAATCTAACCTTCCATGGTTAGTTGTGGGGGACATGAACCAAATTTTATTTGAAGCAGAAAAGGATGGTGGCACCCCTAGAAATCAACGCGAGATGGATGAATTTCGAGAGGCCTTAGATGACTGTGGCCTTCAAGATCTTGGTTTTTTTGGTGAACCTTTCACATGGTGGAATAAACAAGCTGGTGAATTTGCATTATATGAAAGGTTAGATAAGGGGGTTGCTACTTTTGCGTGGATTGACTTGATGCCTCATATTGGGGTGATCCATATGGCTAGTGACAAATCCGATCATGTGCCTATCAATGTTACTGGGATGCCACGTAGTGGGAAGACGAGAAGGAAGAAAAAACTGTTTCGGTTTGAGGATATGTGGTTAACGTCTCCTGAGTGCGAGAATGTAGTGAGGGATGCGTGGAATAATTCTATGGGGCTACTGAATGCTGATGATGTGCTAGCCAAAATTAAGAATTGTGGGGCGACACTTCAGGGGTGGAGTAGGAGAGAGTTTGGAGACATAGCGAAGAGGTTACAAGCTGCGAGACGAAGAATGGTAGAGCTGGATGGATGTGCACCGTGTGCGATGATGGTGCAAGAACGTAAATCCTTGTGTACAGAGATTGATAATTTGCTTGAGTTGGAAGAGACTATGTGGAGACAACGGTCGAGGGTGGCTAATTTGAAAGAAGGGGATCAGAATACTAAATACTTCCACATGAAAGCTTCGGGGCGCAGAAGGAGAAATTTGATAAGGGGAATTCGAAAAGATGGAGTTTGGGTGCAGGAGCATGATGATATTACGGGAGCTGCTGTTGAGTACTTCACAAACTTATTCACCTCCATCTCCCCGCAACACATTGATTTAGCGTTAGATGGAATGCAGAGTCGGGTTACGGAAGAAATGAACGAGATTCTTATGAAGCCTTTCGAGTATGAGGATGTGCGGGTAGCTCTATTTCAGATGAGTCCTAGCAAGGCTCCCGGGCCGGATGGGATGAACGCAAATTTCTTCCAGTGTAATTGGCACATAATAGGAAATGATGTTGCGTCCTATATTCTAAGCGTAATATATGGTGATCAGGAGTTGACAGAGATGAACGTTACTCACATTGTTCTTATTCCTAAGGTTAAAAATCCTCTCTCAATGAGCGACTTTCGCCCCATTAGTTTATGCAATGTGATATATAAGATCATTTCTAAAATGATTGCGAATAGGATGAAGGCAATTCTACCTGAAATCATTTCCCTTAACCAAAGTGCGTTCACTCCCGGGAGACTTATTACTGATAACACTTTGGTGGCCTATGAAACGTTCCATTATATGCAAAGTGTTTGTTCGGGGTCACGAGGGAGTATGGCGATAAAACTTGATATGAGTAAGGCCTATGATCGGGTGGAGTGGACCTTTATTGAGGCAGTTTTGAAGAAGTTTGGCTTTGCTGATAACTGGTGCCGGCTCATTATGCGTTGTGTGTCTTCTGTCTCACATGCTGTTCTTATTAATGGTGAGCCGTCTGATTATTTTTCGCCTGGTAGAGGGCTCAGGCAGGGCGATCCAATATCTCCGTATCTGTTTATTCTGTGTGCGGAGGTCTTTTCTCACTTACTCCAGGTAGAGGTCAACAGGGGATCAATTAAAGGTGTTCGTGTTTGTCGGGAAGCGCCAGAGGTCTCTCACTTATTGTTTGCAGATGACAGTATTATTTTCTGTAGGGCTGATGATAGGAATGTGCAGGCTGTTAGAAGAGTGTTGGACTGTTACAGTAATGTTTCGGGTCAAGAAATTAATTTTTTCAAATCCGAAGTCTCGATGAGTTCGAATGTTTTGCCGAATAGAAGGGAAGATTTAGCTGTGGTGCTGGAGGTGAAGTTGGTTGATAGTCATGGAAAATATTTGGGGATGCCAACCCATGTTGGTCGCTCGAAAAATCGAACGTTTGCTTTTCTGAAAGAACGTGTGTGGAAAAGGCTGAAAGGTTGGAAGCAACAACTCTTATCGTTCGCGGGACGGGAAATTCTCTTAAAGGCTGTTGTCCAAGCGATTCCCACCTATATAATGAGTTTGTTTCGCCTTCCTCTAGGGCTTTGCCAAGATATTCAGAGCATGATGACTCGGTTTTGGTGGGGTGGAAAGGGGGATGAGAAAAAGATTTCGTGGATTGCTTGGGATAAATTATGTGATAGCAAGAGTGAGGGTGGTTTGGGTTATAGAAGAATTGTTGATTTCAATGAAGCCTTACTTGCAAAACAAATCTGGAGATTAATGTCCTATCCGGAACTTTTATCTGCTCGAATTCTAAAAGCACGATACTTTAGTCACTCTTCTTTGTTGGATGCTCAGTTGGGTGGTCGACCAAGCTATATTTGGAGAAGCATTTGGAGCAGTAAGTGGGTGATTGAGAAAGGTTGCAAGTGGATAATCGGGGATGGAAAATCGGTGAATATTTGGAACGACCCATGGCTTAGTAGACCTCCCTCGTTTCGGGTTATATCTGCGAGAAGAGAGGGGTGCACTAAAGAGAGGGTGGCTGATTTAATTGACCCAGTGGGGGGTTATTGGAAGGAAGATAGTGTTCGTGAGTGTTTCCTCCAGTTTGAAGCTAATGAGATTCTTGCTATGCCTCTTCCGTCGGTCCCCCTAGATGATTGTTATGTTTGGAGTTTTGATAAGTCTGGAGCATATACAGTTAAATCGGGTTACAAGTTTATTACTTTCTATAGGGGTCTCATAGATGATGTTGGTGGCCCATCTGAGTCGTCGAAATTATGGAGTTGGATCTGGAGCCTTACTGTTCCCCCGAAAGTTAGAGTATTTATGTGGAGACTATGCAGAGGGGCGTTACCTACAGCTATGGGTTTGAATAAAAGAATTGGCAGTATATCCCCTACGTGTTGTCGGTGTGGCGTATTTGATGAGACCGCATTACATGCAGTGTGGAGCTGCAGGTTGGTGGCTAGCGTGTGGGAAATGGCAGATATCGGGAAGGTGTTGGAGTGTCCAAGGGTGAATCATATACGAGAGTGGGCTCATTGGTGGCTAATGAACTTGAGGGAGGAGGAGAGAAGTAGAGCTGCTATGCTAGCATGGATGTGCTGGAATGAGAGAAATGCGGTGTTCCATGGCAGTATCCAGCGCCACCCTGCGGAAATTATTGCGGCAGCAGATTCAGCTCTTTCGAGCTTTATTACAGCCAACGATGATGGGGGGGCATTCTCGGGTGCAAGGAGGCTGGGGTGAGGCGTTCGAATGGAGGACAGGGGCAACGAGTTGGGGCGAGTTGGAGCCCTCCGGAGATGGGGATGCTGAAGGTTAATGTGGACTGTGCAATGTTTACGGATGTTGGGGTGGGTTTGGGAGTCGTATTACGGGATTATGAAGGGAAGGTGGTCCGAGCTGCTTGTCACCAATCAAGGCTAATATGGGAGGTTCCTATAGCAGAGGCTAAAGCAATCGTTCTTGGGTTACGGATGGCTATACAATGTGATGCTAGGAGAGTTGTGGTGGAGTGTGACAACCTTCAAGTGGTGAACATAATCAATGGCAGGAAGATAGATGGGTCAAGCCTTGGTATGATTGGTAGGGAGATTCAAGTGATCTCAAAGTGGTTTGATGATATTAGCTTTATTCATGTTTTTAGGGAAGCAAATGTAGTGGCTCATGCTATGGCTCACATTACTCCACTCGATTTCAGTACTAGAGTGTGGGTAAGTGGTTGTCCAAGTATGGTAAAGGATGTAGTAGCTTCGGATTTCTGCTTAATAAATAATAGCTCCTAGTTTGGAGTTTTCTCCTCAAAAAAAAAAAAAAAAAAAAAAAAAAAACAAAATGACGAAATTGGAAAACTCACGTCTCTCTTCATGGGTCGATTGTGAATCAAAATGGGAACTTTCTCTAATTTCATTCATCAATTGTTTGTATCGATTCCGCCACTCATACAACTTGTGATGCTACTCAATTGTTAGTTTCTTCAATCGTGACGTATGAAATTCTCAAATTTAAACAAAATTTTGATTTTTGCAGTTGAATTATAAACCTAATTCATAGAATTCATTTTTTTGAAATAGATCTACTTATGTTCTAGTCCTAATTTATAGATGATAATCATAAGTTATTTTTACACATCTTTTTATAAAAAATTAGGTGTTTAATGACTATACTTGATGGTGATAAATTGGTGAATTGGATTTTTTAGACATTGTTTATAGTAGTTATAGAATTTTAGAGGAACTTGTAGTATTGAGGTACTGACATAATTTCGATTTTGAATGATAATTTTTTAATGCTTCATCTCGGTTATGATTTGAAAATTTAAGACTTGTGTTATATTGGCGATGGTGTTTGGAATAGCTGCATGAGCATCAAGTGGTTTGCTTTTGAAGAGTTTAATCATCTTTGTGTTTTCTTGTGCTTGGTAATGGTATGAGTTTAGTCATGTTCCTTTTTACACTAGAGTTAAGAAAAGTTTCTATAAAAATAAGTTCAATATGGGTCTGTATACTGTGGGTATGAATGATTGTTTGTAATTGTTGTAGTACTCATCTGGCATCTTATGTGATTTTTTAGAGAAACGGCGTTGAAGTTTATGGTCTGAGAGGTTATAAAGTAAATTTCAACATTGTTTTTTTTTTACAACAAGGAAATTTGCATTAATGAAAAGTTGGAGTACAACCTAATGGTAATACTATCAAACGAAACAAAAACAAGAAACAACTAACACTATGAAAAACGACACTAACTCGTACAAACAACTTAACATAAACACGAACAAGTAAAAGTCCAATCCGAATAAATTTTGTCATGAGCGATGAGGAGTGAAGGAGGATATGAGAGGAAATCTGTTGAAGTACACAACTTTGCCGATCTTCATAAAGAGATTGTCGTACAACTGCTAGTAGATCCCAAGGTCCTTGATGAGCCTCCTGGGATTCTACTGATTCGACGAACAAAGAAGTCACCTTCGAAACTGACTTCAAACCCTGCTGCGAGGGTATTCGAAATTCAGTCACATTAGACTGAAACCCAAAAAACGAGGTGGAGGTCTTGACGTGCTCCAAATCAAGTTGGGGGGCCTCCCACAAGATGCGTTTTTTAGGTGTGATGACACATGAAGTCATCACGAGAATTGGGGGCGAGTTAGATTGGTGAACGTCGCCCCACTGACAGATCCGAAGATCCAAAGTGACAATCCCAAAGCCAGAAGACTGGCAATCAACAGATCAGAAATAAACAATCATGAAAGTAAAGAAAACAGAAACGACCACCCGACACATAGAGCCACGCCGGCAAAAACACTGCACCGTACGCTTCCTTGGCACGCTAACTAAACTAACTCCAACTACACTAGTGGGGGGACGGGAAAGGGATACGCGACTATACCTAAACCTAACCAGGGGACGGGGAAGGGGGAACTTAACCTAAACTACCTTTAGAGGGGGACCGGGAAGGGGAGACGCTTGACCAGGGAAGCTGGGGTTGCCCACGCAGACGAGCCAAAACGGGGGTTGGAAGACAGAGGGATGAAGAGACAAACACGAATGGGGGAAAAAGGAATGGGGCCTTACCGAACAGGGGAGGGGGGAATCGCTCGGACAACAAAACCGACGACGGACTGGGGAACGACGACAACTAACGACGTTCGACGCAACGACTACGACGACTACGGCGGACCGACCGCCACTACCACACCACCAAAAACAGCCCGAAACCAGGAAAAACAAGGGAGGGGGAAACTCACGGACAACAGAAACAACGACGAACAGGGGAAGATGGAGACGATGAGAAGAATCAGAGGCCTAAGCTCGCCGGAGACGAGGCTAAACAGCCAGCCTCCGGCGAGCCTAGTAGAAAAGCGGCGGGTTTGTAGGGTTAGGGTTTGGGAGGTTTTTGTTTTTTAGAGCAGGCAGTTTTCAGTATGGCCCTTTTTCTATGGGGTCGGCAATTTCAACATTGTTAGCAATTAGGAGAAGTCTGTTAGCACACACTAACACCGAAAATGAGACTGCTTCGTAAACTATGATAAGAAAAGTACTATAGTAATACTTAAATCAATGTTTTGGGTCTTAAACTTCTTTGCCTCTTTCCGGCTCCTGTGTTTATGTAAGAGGTGGATTTGTAAAAAGTACTAACATAAGGATGAATTTACTTATGCAATCTGACCATGGAGACAATGATGCTTGATGCTATTGTTACACAAATGAAGTTAAAACCATTTTCATATTTGGATGATGTAATTTGCATTTATTAGAAGTGAAATGTGCTCATTGAGCATAAAGATTTGGCGGGAAGATTTAAGTACCGTGAAATTGATTCACCATGTACTAGCTTTTTCTCTCAGTGTTCAAGAGTTAAAGGAATCATGATTGTGGATGGGTAATGAAGTAAATATTAAGGTAAGGGAGAAAAAAATTATTCATCTTGTGCGTTTTCTTAAGCTGTGAGATGGTACATGATGTTTCATGATGAACAACTAACATTTGCACTTTTCTTCAGTACGATGTGTGGCTAGAGTTTGTGTTTCTAGCTCAGTCACGTACATCACATCTTTACTACATATGCATTACTGGTGCACTATAGGTACATTAAATCTTAATTATATACATCCTCTTTATGAGAAAATTTAAATATCCGATTAAGCAACATTAATACAACTATTCTGTAAAAACTTATCATATATGCCCAAATAAAAATCAAATCCAATTATCTCATATTAAAGATAAAAATTCTTATTTAGAGCATTTCATACATCTGCTATGTAATTTTTCAGCAAGTAAATTGTCGTGCTTCTATGAGTACATCAAGCGAGTTATGCAAGTCAATTGAATTGTGGCTAGTTGTTACCACTTTTTCACATCTTCTCATTGATAATTTTGGTTGTTTGCAATATCATATACAAACATGAAAGGAAAAAATTTATAAAATATATAGGAGTATTCATGAACCTATTAATTGTAATGTGTGGTAAATGAAGAAGATCCGGAAGTGTGTTTGTGTTATGTTCTCCTGTTCTTCAAGAGTGATTTTTGTTTCTGTTTTATTAATGGCAAGGTTTTACTGTTCTTTCGATTTATGTGCTTGTGGTTCCTTTTCTGCAGTTGTTCATTCCCGACAACTTAGCTTAACAAATAGTCACAAGCAAAGGTAACTATATGAGGCTCCAAAAACTACAGATGCTCCAAAACAATTCTATTTGTGTGGTTCATGTGATAAATTCTCCTGCATAACTGATGACGAAGGGTTTGGGATGAAGAATTCCAACTGTGGTTACGGAGCCATGAACTCCTCGGTGTAGTTTGTCAAGCCATCAACAAGTTCGACAAATACGACGTCGTCGAGCAGTGGATTGAGTGGAGGAAATGTGGAGGGGGTGGTGACTTATATGCTGATAGATAACTTGGAGGTGAAACCGATGTCCACCATTTATGGGATTACTCTAATCAATAAGTTTAATGTTAAGGATGTCTCTTTCTTGGAGGAGAAAGAGGTTCGAGTTAGTTTTAAGGAGGTAATAAATTGTTAGTCTTTTGTTCTTTTTTATCTGTTTTTTAGCTTGATTTTACGTTAATGCAAAACTACTATATAATACTATGTTTATGTAGGGATTGGCAATAAAGCGTCATTGAAGACCAAAGTTGTGCTAATTTTTGTCTTCCTAATTGGAACTATAAATGAAAAATTTCTTAGCACTATTCTTAAAATCAAGGAAATCTATGAGACAGACTAATCGGAGCCATTAGCTAAGGCAAGAGTTCTTGGATTGTAATTCTTTTGTACTTCTCATCATATATTTGTATAGATATATTATGTATGAGCGTTTGTAATTAATAAAATCCCCCCCCTCTCTCTCAGTTGATATCTTCCCTTATATCTCATTATTTCTCTTAAATTGTTGGGTATTATTTCATTATCTAATTTGAGCTACTGTTACAATATACCTAAACATCTAAAGATCAAATCAAGTGGCCCAACAATACTAATTAAGAGTTTGAATAAGGCCCCTCCCCACAAATATGATATGTATTTGGTTACTAACAATACGATGTATAGTGAGAAACTAAGAACTAGTGTTGGCTGAGATACCCTTATATGTTCGGTGAAGAACAATTAATTGAATACGAAAAAAGTGCTACAACGTAAAAATTGTTGAAGCTTGTTAAACCTTATTATTTGTTCTTTTACATACACGCTCCATAAGAGACATGACTCATTATGTTTCCGAGAGTACATCACGGTGGCTTAAAAGTACATCATCAATGACTTAAAAGTACATAACCAATTACAAATCTTTAGTTCTAGAATCTGAAACACATGGAGCAATAGCAACAATAAAGTTTGATAAATACAACTATAAGAAGGAAAAAATTTGATCTCGAATCTCAAGCACAACGAAATAAAAAAAAAATCCTATATGCATGGAATTCTAAGTATGTATAATCTAGAGATTCTAAAATTGTAGAAGTCTATATTTTTTTCCCTTCTTTACAAAAGATTTGGCAAATTTCTCCAAATACATGAAGGTGTTCAAGTCATTCGCTCACCATCACCTTAGCATTCTTGGAAAATAATTTTTTTGACCATCAGAACTCATCCTTGAAGATTTTTTCTTAGGCTAGAATCCTATGAAGAAGTTCCTTGCCCCATAAACATTTTCGAGTATATCATCGCATAAATACCACCATGATCAATATCAACACGCTTATATGATTTCTAATCTCCAGCACATTTTGATTAGCTTTAGGTTGAAATTCATTACCTTTCTGGCTCTTTGATCACCACCTGACGCCAAAATATTGAAATTAGTATGAACAAAATACGTGTTAGGTAGATCTTCTATAGTGAAGAACAGAGTTAAGCCAAGGCAGGGATTAAATTCAACTTATATGAACAAAATACGTGTTAGGTAGATCTTCCATATTGTAGCTGAGTGAAGAAACTGTGAATTGATTTCTTTTTGTTTTAATTCAGTTACTTTGCAAATGTGATCATTGTTTAGTTTTTTTTTTCAGAAATGGGTGAATACTATAATATTACTCCTCTTTGAATCCTGTTTTATGTAAGCTTTACAGTCTTCCGAATTTCCAATATCCTCTTTACCGGTTTCAGGCATAAGATCTATAGTTTCTCAATTGTCAACTAGATCCAGGTTCATAAAAAAATGTTAATTAATTAGGTTAAATAAGATACTCTATTAGCAAATAAGTCCCGCATACTAACTATCTGTCCTGTACATACTAGAGATCTAGTAACCGCAATTTACCCCTTTAACTCTTATCAATCCTAAAATTGGCCTTCACTTTGAATGGTAGCAATTAGGCTCTATGGGTTTCATACATAGCACATTACTTGCTCACTCTTTGATTATAATAGTAGTCAATACCCAAGCTTAGGCCTAATCTTGGGGTGTTACCATCCATATTAACCATTGTTGCTTGGGTTGCACCCACATAATTAAGAAGGAACTTGGCAAAATGTTAGAGAGCTTAAACACATAATCTGTGTTTAGCATTTGGAAAATGGTTTTAAGGAATTCAAGATCTGCTCCTACATGTTCAGGGGCTGCGATGTAATTTGGTGGTTGTCCAACAACTTTAATTAAGTCCCCAAGGTTCCCTGAAGCACCCAAATGTGGTGGAGTTGAAGGAACTTGGACCATATAAGAAGTTAACGTCAATAGTGGAATGAATACCCATTTCTAGTAGTTTTGAGTGATTAAAATCCTTAACTTTGAATGATAGCATTTAGGCTGAAGTTTAGTTAAGGATAGAAGAAACTATAACCTGAAGTAGTAGATGGGCCTCTTAAAGAAGGAATGGATGTATATCAATGGCGACCTAAAAGTACCTCACTAATGGCATAAAAGTACATCACTGATGACATAAAAGTACATCACCATAATTATTGGAGTTGGGTAAAATATTAAGGTTTTTTTTTGCTTAGAAAGTAGAGATAAGAGCACATGCAAAAAGCTAGAAAGCAGGTATTAAGATGGGTCATAGAGGGGATATATGTCACGTTGTGTAGGGTCATGAATGCGCAGGAGGAACTCATCCTTTCATAAATATACTACAAGTACATCACCGGCACACTAAAGGTACATTACATCTCATACAGATACTTCATGCGCGTTTCTTCAATTACTAGGCATACATTTGACTGATTAACCTATTGTAGGTACAAATTTATATGGAGCGCAATGCATGGTCTATGAGTGAGTGATACATTGTAGCTTGTGATTCCATGACTCTTCTTATAAACCCAAAGTATTATGATTTTTTTACAAGAAGCTTGATTTCTATGAAATGTTATTGGCCTGGGGACACAAAACACCTATGTAAGTCCATCACATATGTTGTGATCGGAGTAACCACAACATTGACAAAGTAAGTGAAACAGAATGTACATTAGAAATCTAGTACATGTACATCACCGGCACACTACAAGTACATGTACATAAATCTCATACATATACATCACAAGAAAAAAAAATTCCCGCAGCAGAGGTTATGACGTATAGTATTCAAGCAGAAAAAAAAATGAACAATTTCACTAGCTTACAGCTAATGATACGAAAATCAAAAAAATAATACCAAAATCAAAGTTAAATACGAAATAGTAGGAATATTATGTAAATAATTAACTAGCTCACAACTAAATTGATGAAAGTAAGAAAAAACTAATGGAGAACGCATAACATTCATGGATGATTTTTTTTATAAGTACAACATTCAACAATGATTTACTGATATACAAGCAAACACAAATCGTCACATTTATCACAAATAATACCAAAATTCCAATTTGATTTTCAGTAAATTGAACATAATAAGATTATTCATATCTCAAAATAGAAAACCTAACCTCTGATTTTGTAACCATGAAAGTTCCATTTTCTCCAATTTTCGGTGTTCAGTTAACAACCATAGCTTACCCACCTACAAGTTACGAAAATAAAACCCTAAAATCCAACAAATAACTACAAAATTAAGCTTAAAAAATCTAAAAAATTTCTACTTTAAATCTTCTTCAAGCTTTAATGGAGAACTTTGAATCTGGTTTGAGCTTTCATTAAGGACAAATTGCTAGTTTTGAATGTTGTTGAAGCTTCAATTGTGGACGAAAATGGCAAGCTTTCATACAAAATTACGACCCATATTTAATGAGATTGGAAGCAAAAGTATATAATATACATAAATTGGAAGATCAAATTGCTGCTTGTAACTAATTTCATCGAAAATCACGAAATCATAGTTGAGTAGTAAAATTATCTGAAGTTATTGTCAAAGAGAGAAACAGAAATGAATGAAATTGTAGAAGGCTTTAAAGTTTGGAAAGGGGTTAAAAAATGTGGCAAAACAACAATCCTTAGATCTACTAATATCAAGGGATAAGATAAGTTCTCACATAACTAGAGCTTCTCATATAAGTAGGGTATTCTCACATGAGCACAAATCTATATATACATATACATATATACGTATATGTATATACATGTATATGTATATGTATAGGTATACAGAGTACTATGCTATTGATTTATGACTGATACTGATACCTTGATTACATCTCTTTTTCAATCTAGGTTTGAGATTTACAACGCCAAAAACTAATTTCTTTGAAAAGCTTTTTAAGAACATTTCAATAGTTTTACATTTTGGAGTACACAATATCATAGGATTTCATTACATTTCTCATTAGTTTCTTGAGTGAGCTTTTCTAAGAGAAATTCTTGGTTGTAGTTTAGCCACAAAAGGGTTAGTGATTGGGGAGTGTTTATGAGGTGAAATGCAAGTATGTGTAGTGAATTGTACATATAGAGTAAGGCGAACCACTAAAGTGTGTTGCTTTAATTAGTTTTTCGAAGAAGATAAATGAAAATAATTTTGGGTTAGAGGACGTAGACCCTGAGTTAATTGGTTAAACCTCGTCAAAAATGGGTGGTCTTTTGTAATTCCATTCTCATTACACACACATAATATGAGAATGTGAGAACATAAAAATCTTTTCAATGTAAACATTTAGGTATTGTTCAAGTAGATAGATTTTCTTGTCTTATTTCCTTCAACTGGTAGTGATAGAGTAAAAAACTATTCTTGGGACTACAACCATGAGCTTCAACTTTTTGTTGAGTTGGTCCTCTGACATCGTATCAGAGCTCAGTTGCTGAAGACCGTGAAATCTAATCGGTGAGTTGAATTGTGTTTTTCCGCTTCACCATTAAATTGCAAAGTTTTTTTAACCTAAGAAAATCATCTTTTTTATTCCCTAATATCCAAAATACCCAAAGTTAGAGCTCTCTCAATATCCGACATCCAAAACCTACTTTAACTTCATCCATCTGATGATCCCCATTCTATGAGTGTTGAAAAACTTCAAGGTGCGACAAACTACTAAGGATGGTGCAAAGCCATTGAAATTTATTTGGCAGCAAAAAGCAAACTCGGATTTGTGATAGGAACCATTAAAAGGCAGGTAGGTGAAGAAGCAGATGCTGAAAGAGAGGATCAGTGAAACACATGTAACAGCATGGTCATAGCATGGCTTACACGATCTCTCTCTAATGCAATCAAAGGGTCAGTGATGTTTGTGAACACACCGCGAGAGATTTGGTTGCGGTTGGGAGAGAGGTACTCTCTTTCAGGAAGGAAGACCTGTGAATGAGTATTATACAAAAAGGAAGGCTATATTGAAAGAGATTGATAGTCTCAATCACCTTCCTCCTATAACTACTTTGACAAAAGAAATCAATGCCTTTGTTGCAGCTTTGAATCAACATAAGGAAAAGAAGAGACTGTTTTGGTTCTGAAATGGTCTTGGTGAGGACTTTGGACCAATGAGAAGTAATTTCTTGATGATAACTAACTCTGTAATCTGTTGAGGAGGTGTGTGCCTTGCTACAACAAGAGGAATCACAAAGGGGGATTGGCAATATCAACAAAAATAAAAATGTGTCAGCTATGTACAACAAGGGTCCTAGACAAAATAGAAGGTCTAGAGAAATTTGTGCTAAATGTGGTGTTAAAGGGCACAACAAGGACATGTGTTGGCAAGTTGTGGGATGAGCACAAGAAGATGATTGAAGACAAGGAGAAAGATGGTGGAATTGGAGGCTCTGGTGCATCATCATTCGACTTAGGGGGTAAATAGAACAAGTTCAAACCCAACCAAAACCAAAACTGGGCTGGAAATGCTCATAACTCAACTGAACCTATCACATGCGCAACTACTAGATTAGCTTCTCAAGTTGATTCCTTCATCCTCACATGGAAATATGGGACCAGAAACCGAAGACGAAATTAATCACGGTTTTGCAAGTATGCTATTGTGCAACTAGTAACAAAAGTGATTGGGTCATAGCCTTAGGGGCTTATGATCATATGATTTCTCATTGTAATCATCTAAGTCATGTTAGCATAACTGTTAATAGACCTAAAATTAATTTTCCTAATGGTAAAACTGTCCATATTTCACACACTAGTGATGTTAAGTTGGAAAATGAGTTGAATCTTAAAGATATTTTGTGTGTCCCAAACTTCAAACATAACTTGTTGTCTGTAAACAAGTTGGTGAAGGATGAACAATGTAAAGTGACTTTTGAACCTGAATATTATGTGATTTATGAATTTGCTTCATAGAAAATTAAAGTTGTGGGAAGGGGTCAACAAGGATTTTATTACCTGATTAATGTTCATGTGGCCAAC
This sequence comes from Beta vulgaris subsp. vulgaris, assembly GCF_026745355.1. Classification (NCBI taxonomy): domain Eukaryota; kingdom Viridiplantae; phylum Streptophyta; class Magnoliopsida; order Caryophyllales; family Amaranthaceae; genus Beta; species Beta vulgaris. The sequence continues at coordinate 24,669,321 of NC_079209.1, forward strand.
ATTTTAAAAAATCCTGAGAAGGACGTAAACAACTTGAGGTAGATCTCAAAAAAGAAGGGATCGGAAGCTGAAAATTCCTGATGCCTGTCATTATAGAAGTAGTAGTGACGTAAATAAAGTGAAAAATTATGTCTTGTGGCATAATAGGTCAGGACATGCCCCCATTAAATTAAATCAAGAAAACTGGTTGTATTGATGACTCTATGTATGTTATTGAAGGAAGGTATTTCAGTTGCCCTATGGCAAAATTTTGCAAACTCCCATTTGATTTAAGTAAATCTTGTGCAACTAATTCTTTCGAATTGATAGATTTGGACATATGGGGTACCTACAAGGTTCATACTATTTTACCGGGGTTTATGACTTTTCAAGAGCAACATGGGTGTATTTCCTCAAAGCAAAATATGTGGCTTATAGCACTATTAAAGCCTTTGTCAATATGGCTTTGACACAGTTTGTAAGAAGGTGAGAATCATCAGGTCAGATAATGCATTAGAATTCAAGATGAACAGTATAATACCTTCTTTGATGCTCTTGGGGTTGTTTATCAAACTTCTTTTGTAGATAGGCCTGAGTAGAATGGTCGGATGAAAAACAAAAACCACAAGAATATTTTGGAAATGGCTAGGCCCCTAGAATGCAATCTGGTTAAGGTTTTGGGGTGATTGTGTCCTCACCGCCACTTATTTTACCAATAGGTTACCCTCTCCTGTCATTGGAGATGTAATACCCTATGAAAAACTATTTCACAAAAAACCTGATTACTCTCACCTAAAGGCTTTTGGTTGTTTGGCCTTGGATTATAATCCAAAGAAGACACGGGACAAATTTGATCCTGGAGGGGTTCCTTGCATTTTCCTAGGGTATCCAAGTACTCAAAAGGGATACAATGTTCTAAGGCTGGTAACACAACAAACATTTGTTACCAGGGATGTCAAGTTTCATGAAAGTATTTTTCCATGCAATTCCCAATGCCAAACCAACACATAATTTCACCCTTTACATGTCCCTATGCCAAACACATCTGATTTACCTATACCAGACCCACTTGATGTTGACTCACATCCTGATGCAAGTGATGATATAGTAGTCACTGCAGACTTAGACCATTCTGAGCCACAATCACCAACATCTACTGTCCCTACATCCCCAGTCTCACCTCCTCAAATACCTTCCCCTGAACCACGATCCTCGGCTTCTCATATACCTCCACCTGTTCCTCTAAGCAAATCCACTCGACTTCATAAGCCTCCTACATGGCTAGATGACTACATACATGCTGCTCCATCCAACAGAGACCCTCTTCCTGTTCATGTGAGCAACTATGTCATAACTTGTGTTACTCAACCTTTCTCTACCTTTATGGCTCACTCTGTCTCTATGCAGGATCCTAGTCATTTTAAGGAAGCGGTCAAACTAGACCATTGGGTGGACGCCATGAATGTTAAATTAGATGCTTTGGAGCACAATCAGGCATGGGATATCACTGACATTCCACCATGCAAGAATCCCATTGGTTGTAAGTGGATCTATAAAACCAAACTCAGTCCTAATGGGATTGTAGAAAGATATAAAGCTCGCTTAGTGGTGTTGGGATGTAAACAACAATATGGGATTGACTACTTGGAGACCTTTACTCTAGTAGCTAAACTCACTACTGTGAAATCCCTCCTTATTGTGGCTACTATGGAATATTGGATCACTTGTCAAATGGATGTCAACAACGTTCTTGCATAGTGATCTACTAGAGGATCTCTATATGAAGCTTCCATAGGGACTTACTCACACATGTTCTAGGATCCATGTCAACCAAAGGGAGCATATGTCTGCATCATCTAAGGTGTGCAAATTAAAAATTTCCTTTATGGACTTAAACAAGCACCTCACCAATGGTTTTCCAAACTTTTCATTGCTCTCAAGAGGTTTGGCTTCACACAATCTTGAGCTGATTACTCCCTTTTCACTCTTGTCAAGGACAAAGCCTTTGTATGCGAATGATTTAATCCTCACTGGCAATGATGTCTCTCACATTAACAAAGTCAAACGATTTCTCTTCTCCACTTTCCATATGAAATATCTTGATTATCTACGCAATTTCCTTGGGATCGAGGTTGACTGATCACCTTAGAGCATTTTCTTATCCCAGCAGATAAGTACTTTTTTTAATGCCCTTTGGAGACTCTTTTTATTTTAATCTTCTTTCTCCCATCTCTTCCTTCCTTATTCTCCATTTACCCTTAAATTGCATTCACTTGATCATTCTTGATTATAGTGACATTTTACTAGATTTACAATCTTTTACCGAATTTCTAGTACATTTGATTTCACCCTGTTCTGTCATATTCTTAATATATATAGGTGGAACTACCTAAGACGGCTATGAGTTGTAGAGTTGGCAATGATAGCAATGAAAATAGAGCACACATTGAGAAATAGTGTGTTTGCACCATGCCCCATGTCTGCTCGCACAAAGGAGCACATAGTGCAATGAAATCTTGTATGGAGAACTTTAAATGGACATAACATTCAAACCACAAATCGGATGAACGTAATTCTAGTTGGAGGTGAAATATTGTTTTGATAGCTTCCCGATGACTTGTCATAAGCTTTATTTGGATATTAAACACGGTGCTCCCTTTAAGTTAAATTGTCCGAAGAAATCAGAATGAATGGTGCGCCCGCACCTATTGTTATGGTACGCTCGCACCGATTAATTCCGTCAGAAAATTTTGTAAGGCTCGTGCCTATTAGGAACAATAGAAGGTTATTGTTTTCGACTTATGCTTTGTTCTATAGAATAGAGAGCAATATTAGGGTTGATATTAGAGAGAAAAACATATTAGTTTTTCTTAGATTTTGGACTGATAGATCGAAGTTTTTAGATTTCTACAGATTGAAGGTGTCTTTTATCAATTAAATTGTAGAGTTTCGATTTTTATTCTTTCTTTTCATTGTTGTTCTCTGTTCTTGTGTATTATTGGATCTCTTATATTGTAGCTAGTTTCATGATTGCTTATTGTTATTAGTTTAATTATCTATTAATCATGTTTAGCCCTAGATTAGTTATATAAATTTCATGTTTTTGTGTTTAATTAGTTACCATGATTGTGATGATCTAAAGATTGTTATGCATTGCTCTTGGTGTTTTGAGGCCTTAGGATCAATATTGATCACATTTATGCTTTGGTATTTTGATTTCAAATGTTCTTAATCAAATTTTGAACTCTTTTATCATCCCCATGAATCAACTTAATTTCTAGACCAAGATATTGGGTACAAATTAAGGGGACTATTCGTGAGAGGACTCGAGTATTTTAGACGAAAACTAAACCTTGCATAATTGTCGCCTTTGAAGCATAGTTGAAGTAATGATTGTTGTTCCATTTTGATTGATCCATACTAGTAGCCTTAACTCTAGTATCATCCATATTGATATGGTGGAGTCGATGTTTAATGGTGAATTTCGATCCCAACACTTTGATGAAACATGGAGTTTCTTTGGATGGTTGTCTAGAAACACTTATGAGTGGGACCATGGAAATACTACTACCTCAAATTTAAAAGATATCTCTAACAGTGAACTACATGTCTTTTTAGAAATTCTTATTTACCTCAAAGAAAATATGGCATTGTCAAAGAGATGTGATTATATGATGGACAACATTGTCGAATCTAGCAAAATATCAACCGAAACATTGGGTCAACTTACTAAAAATCAAAATCACTCTTGCATGAATATAAACGATGAATATGATGATTGGGTTATGGATGAGAACCCCATAGCAAAAGGAATCATTTGTTGAGAAAGCTTACACTATAGAGTCTAATGATGTTGACGATATAGTTGATGAGACTTTTGTTTCTACTCATCCTCTTCATATTCCTTTTTTACGAAAACTCGACTTAGTTCCTTCCTTCTCTATATTATTCCCTCTCCTCAAAGTTTCACCATTAGAAGAGCCTTTTTCCACTATAAACCTTCATAAGACTCAAATAGAAGTCATCTAGAGCATGTGTTCTCTCCATCTCAACATTTTCTTGCTCCTGTTTGTAAGTAGGTTCATATTAGTGTATTTGCATGTTAACTAACAAAAAAGGTTTTCTTTTTATTTTCTTAGTTTTTTTAATGCATTTAGATTAGTTTGGTTGCATGCATAATTTGTTGCTAAGAGTGTTCATAACTTGATTGGAAGACCTTCTTTGCACTTGACTTGATGGTTTTAGAAGCCTTGTTGTGACTTTAGGTTATATTTGAGAAAGATAACTTTTGGTAGAGTCTTTTTAAAATTACGCGAGTTGGTTTATTGGATTGCCTTGTCCCTTATGTGATGAACCCTGAGGGAGGATCACAAACGTAAGACTCATTTACAACCCTCACCATTGAGCGCCTAACTTGTGACTTGCATTTTAACTCCCCAAGACTGCATATGATCGAGCTAACAGAAGAATGATTCAGGGTGTTTTGTTTTCCTATAATTAGAAGTTTAAAATCCAAAAAGCCTTTTATATCGGCATAATTAACCGCTTCTCAACCCATTCGAGCATTTCTATCCTATTTTTGCTTAACCCTCGTAATAAGTCACAAAATCAAACTGATATACTGTGTTGTTTGAAGGAGAAATCACAAGAAGCGACCAATGGGCACTAAAATCACAAAATCAAGTTAGGAAGCAATCATGTGAGTACATACTTGTATTGTATAATAATTATTAAGTTCTAAAAATCGATAAGGTTAAGAACTATACTCTTCATAACAAGGGGCAAATATGAACTTATTTTGTGCACGTTTAGCTGTTTGGAGACATAGCCTAATATAATCCTTAACCTCAGCTGTGTTTTGCAAACAATTGTCAGCTTGGACGAAATCTGGACATAACCACCCAAACTGATCGCTTGCACAAGGAGACGCTTGGAGTAATCTTCAATTCAAAGCACAACCATATACATAACATATATTATTACATATTGCAAAGAAAGTTCATACATTTCATAAGTACCGATGTTATACCTCAGAATGCTTGAATTAACAAACATTCAACATATCTCCGCAAAGGAACTCTTTCACATCATCCTTGGACCCCCATGTCGACGCTTCCTCGTGGTAGTTGAATTCCGTGGTACCCAACTTAACCTCCAAAGTTGAATTCCGTGCATATCACGCATATTTGCATGTAGCCATGAGCATGCCTTAGTGAGACCTTGAAGCGTTGATGACTTGATCCAAGTAGGTTTCGGAGGGTTTTGTTGGCGACTTGAACCTTTGGAGACTTGCGTTCCTTCCCCCGAAATCGCCTTCTTTTGCTTGCTTGAACCCTCCTTTTCCTTCGCCTTTTCTAGAGGAGGTGAGTCTGCCTTGCTTTCGTTGGGCTTCTTTATTCTCTCCAAAACCTATTGATTGAAGCCTAAAAACATTCAACTTAGTTAGTTAATACTTAATAGATATGAATTAAATAGATCAATATGATTGAATACTTTAGTTGCTTCGTTTTACCTCATTTGAAAACCTCACCCATGCCGAAGGCCAGAGCACATAACCACCACGAGCGTCGGTCAAGACATTTGTATCAGTCGATGGGTTAGGCAATGGGAGAGCAAAGTCTTCGTAACCAGGAGTGATCGAGACTACACTAACTGCCAAGTGATCATTATCCACAGATGGACTGTTGCTCGTTCACTTCGTGGTTGTGCATTTCCTTCAGCCACCACAATCAAACCCTCATCTTTTACATCTAGTAAAAGCTGGCAAGGCATTTCTTCCTTCAAAAGTATGTGAATTGAGGTTATTTTATATAATGACTTTGTTTTTGAAGTTATAAGAAGACTAGTAGTTACCTCTAACTCAAGTATAGATGGTGCTGATTGTAGTGTTAGGATGGCTAGCTTTATCCTCCAAAGGACGATCTAGTTTAGGTTGACGTATCGCCGGTAAACCATACTCTGTAAGGACCGCGTTTAAACTTGCCGTGAGTTTCGCCGTCACCTTCTCTTTGATTTCCTCCGTAAGCTTCTCCCGAAGAGCTTGTGCTATGGCTTTCATATCATGTGGGGCGGAAGCATTAGGGCGTGACGTTGTGATTGTGGAAGATTCTTTATTGTAGGCCTTTGTCTTGCTTAGAAGAATACCACCAAAACCCCTCAAACGTCCATTGTGGTCCTTTCCCAAAGTCTCGTAAAGAGCATCTTTTTTGGCTTCCGGAGTGAACTCGCCGGTAATCTCTTTTTGCTTGAGCCCCATCTACATAGATTATTGAAAAACAAGTGTTAGTTTTAAATGAGAGCGAGTTAATAAGAGTGAGTGTGCAAGGGGAGGAGGGGATTGTGCAAGTAAAATGAGAGAGATTGTGCAAGGAGAAGGGGGCAGCAAGAGGAGTGGGACAGTAAGGGGAGGAGGGTGCTAGGGGTGCAGAAGATGGGGAGCAGCAGGGGGCAGGGGTGGGGGAGGGTACAAGGGTGGGGCCAGCAAGGGGGGAGGGCAGGGGTGGGGGCAGTCTATAGGGGGGGGAGGGCTGGGGCGAGGACATGGGGTGGGGGAGGGCTGCAGGGGTGGGGGACAACAAGGTGGGAGGGAGGGGGGGCAGGGTAAAGGGGTGGGGAAGGGCTTCCTCAACTGTTCCATCGCGTTATAGGCAGCAATGTCTAACCTCTAGATCCTTCTAATATGGAAGTTTCCACATAATAGACTCCTTTTTCCAAAGTCCCTTACCACCATCACCCGCTCCTTTTCCGAATATTGTTTTAATACCCTTGATCTAATCAAAAACCTCAATACCAATCAATGGCCTACGAGCAACCCCTTCCTCAACTGTTCCATCGAATGCCTTCTTCTTATTATGATAAGGATGGTCGCGTCGAAGGAACCTTTGGGTCCGCATATAAACTTCTTTGTGACAAGTAGAAAGGTATTTAGATGTTGTGTTGTCGATGCAAATCGGGCATGCTTTCTTCCCTTTGTTCTTGTACCCAGATAAGTTCCCATAAGCAGGAAAGTCATTAAGAGTGTATAAAAGCATGGCACAAAATGTGAAAACCTCATCAGCATGTGCATCATACACAGAAACTCCTTCATCCCACATTTTTCTCAAATCATCAACAAGTGGTTGGAGGTAGACATCTATGTCGTTTCCAGGCCGTGTCGGCCCTGAAATAAGAATCGACAACATGATGTACTTGCGTTTCATGCACAACCAAGGAGACAAGTTGTATATAACTAGAAGAACCAGCCATGTACTATGTTGAGAACTAAGATTGCCAAATGGTTCATTCCATCCGTACATAGGCCAAGCCTCAAATTTCTATGCTCGGCACCAAAGGTCTTATGCAGACGATTCATACCTTTCCACTCATGAGCATCAACCGGATGTTTGAGAAAACTGTCCGTTTTCCTTCTTGATGCATGCCACCTCAAGTTTTTAGCATCTTTCTTAATTGAAAACATGCGCTTGAATCATGGTATAATCGGAAGATACCACATCACCTTTGTTGGAGGCCCTTTCTTATCACCAACCCCTGCGCGCCTATAATGCGACTTCCCACGTTGAGGACACTCATCCATATTCGCATATTCATTTCGATATAGCACACAATCATTTGGATAAGCATGTATCCTCTTGTACTCCAAACCGAAGGGACACATCAGTTTCTTCGCATAGTAGTTCGACTTGGGTAGTTCATGGTCGTCCAACAACATATCACCAAATGCTTGCAACAAGGAAGTGAAAGTTGAGTCACTTATACCGGCTTTCGTCTTGATGTTAAAGAGCGTTATCACGGCCGTCAACTTGGTGTACCTCGTACAACCGGGATACAACGGTTTCCGAGTCACCTCGGCCATGCACTCAAAAATACGAGGCCGTTTCCCAGCATGATCATCCACCCCCTCCATCATGTCCTCGATATGGTCCCCATCATCATCATCATCATCCTCAATATTCTCATATGCGTCCTCGAGGTTCTTGTCATTCTCAATGACATTAAATTCACCTCTTTCATGCACATCGTTAATAATGGCATTCCCACCATCATATATACCCTCCTCATCGTGCCAAACCCATACATGGTAGTCTTGCATAAACCCAAGACGAAAGATATGCTCCCTTAGCGACCCAATGTTACTAACCATCCCACATTGCCACAATCAACACAAGGACAATAAAACCCCTTCAGTTCCCGTTGCAGCCTGATGACTTAATGCAACATCACAAAATTCAAATACCCCATCCACGAATTCACTCGTGTCACGACTACCATACATCCATGCACGATTCATTTCAATCAGACCTCTAATTACACACAAGCAACAAGTACCTCATGTCAATAACAAATTCATTACATGATTAGAGTTTATATATGAACGATATACATTCAATGAAATTAGGCATGCTTTCCAAGGGTCCTTATCACTCCAACCTAACCCATCCTTAGATGTCTAATCTCACTAGTGAATGTATGTCTTCTTTTCGATTCTACGGAAAATCCAACAGCATTTCCCTACAGTTCTCCAAGTACACGATGTAGATATATAATTATTTATATCTACATATGTACCAAGAGAACAAAAGTAGGGAAACGACGAGCCAAGATTTTCCTCTATAGAATCGAAATAAAGACATACATTCACCACCTAAGTGAGATTAAACATCTAAGAACAGTCCCAAACCAGGAACTATTCAAGACTTACTCCTAATGAGTAAGTCTCGAACGATTATCTAGGCATATGATATGATGATGCATATATACATAGGTTTTTGAACAACAAAGCATTTTACATCTAATCTTAATTCAACGATACATATATACATATTTGCACATATAAACCAATTTACTAATATGAAATTAAAGAAAGGTACGTATGAGCAATAACATACTAATGTCAAAGTTGTAGATAGGGAAATGGAACTCAACACTCTGTCACTAGCACTCCATCACTAGCTAGCTTCAATAATCAACAACAAAGTTTAAAGTTCAAATTAGTATAAATTACCAAACTAAACTAAACTATGTTACAAAAATAACAATCATACTCATCCTACCACAAAGACCTAGTTTTTTTAGCCTCTAAATCAAACTAACTACTCCAATTAAAATTAAATTAACTCAAATGAATAAAATTTAAACCCTTAAAGTATTATGCAACATAATTTCACTAACAATTGTTCATAAAATTACAATGAATTACAATAAAAGTTACGAAATTTTAGTTACCTAGCTAGGAAAAGGTGGTAATGTAGTTGTTTAGGGAGGGGAGAAGGAGGAACAAAGCTAGGGAGAAGCAGTTTGGCGCGAAACTAGGGCAGCAATGATGGAAGCCCACCAGGTGCAAGTCGTTGGCGTTAGTGGTGGTGCGCAAGACTAAGGTGTGAGAAAAGATGAAGAAAAATGCGGAAAAGAAAGAAAAGAAAGAAGCTCTTATTGATTCATTTGGATTCTTGTTGAAAGAAAATAAAGAGAAAGAGCAATTGATAAGCAAAATGAAAAATATGTTCAAAAGTTGATAATCAATGTGAGAAAAAGAAAAAAAAAGTGGTTATATTTGAGATTTCAAATTGAATGGGTGTTAGGACTAGCTTTAGGGAGTCTTTTCCCCCTAGTTTGTGCTCCACTTTACCTTTTTGCACAACATTCCCGAATTGATATCCTCACCTCTAACCTAGCCCCGTTACAACCTTGATAAAGTCCTCAGATCATGCTTCCTCTTCTCTCTTCCTCTTGCTAGCAGGCGTAAACTCCTTCTACACCATAACCTTCACCTCTTCAACCTCAAACCCCAACACACCCCCATTAACTTGTAAACTTAGGCGGGAGAGGGTGTCTTTGTTAGGTAATTCTCGGGTTCTAGGGCAAAAGAGGGTTTAGAGGGCAGTTTAATCTTGCACTTTTTTAAGATTATGGTAATGAGATTACCATAACCAAAGCGAATTTTTTGGGTAATGCAATCAGTAAGGTGAGTTATGATTAGGGCAGGGAGATTGATGTGAATGATGTTGGCTAGGCAATACATGTAATCTCCTTTATCTCTATGTCATGTATTGCCTAGCCAACAGCATTCACATCAATCTCCCTGCCTTGATCATAACTCACCTTACTGATTGCGTTACCCACAAAATTCGCATTGGTTATGGTAATCTCATTACCATAAACTTAAAAAAGTGCAAGATTAAACTGCCCTCTAAACCCTCTTTTGCCCTAGAACCCGAGAATTACCTAACAAAGACACCCTCTCCCGCCTAAGTTTACAAGTTAATGGGGGTGTGTTGGGGTTTGAGGTTGAAGAGGTGAAGGTTAAGGTGGAGAAGGAGTTTACGCCTGCTAGCAAGAGGAAGAGAGAAGATGAAGCATGATCTGGGGTCAAGCAGTATGTGAAGAAGAGCCAGAGGCTTGATGAACCTAGGAGGAACCCAGTTGGTGGGATCATGATTGATCTAGAGGAGGAACAAGGTCCTTCAGGAATAGCTTCTCAAGCTGTGGATTTTCCTCTTCTGTCTACTTCGGGTTTGCATGGGATACTCAAGGAGATTCAAGCTTCAATTGCTCTACTGGGAACAAGGGTGCAAGCTTTGGAGGCTCGAATTGCACATCAAGATATTCAACATAATCAGCTTCTTCATGTTATGAATAAGGGTGCCTCCAACATCTGTACCAAGATCGATACTGTTGCTGCCTCCTTTCCTATTCATGAACTTCCCTGATCCCAGTCCCTTTGACTTAAGACTTTCTCTATTTTGATTTTGGGTTGTACATTTCACGAACAATTGCATCGTACTTTATTTTATTTTTCCTTTTCTTGTGGCAATCACAAGAATTTCAATATATCAATCTTTCCTTTTTTTGTTTTGTTATCTTCTCTTTTGTTTTTTGAACTCTACTCCTGATATACTCCTGTTCTATTGTGCTTGTTCCTGTGTCTATTACTCTTGGAATGTGTGGATGGCTAATATTAATTCTAAGATAATATGTTAGCGCTACTTACCTTAATTTAAGATTGTTGACTCTACTAGTGCTACAGGTTTCACTACTTAGTTTTGATGATGACAAAAGGGGGAAGATGTCTTGGCACTTGAAAAAACTTTCTGAAAATTCCTTAGTCTCTACTGCTTTTCTTGATGATCTTAGTCTCTGTTCCTAGGATTGTGGTCTTTGTTCCTAGTCGCAGTTTAGTGTCTTAGAGTTTTAGAGTGTCTTAGAGTTTTCCATAATTAATTTCATAAGTTCTTATTTCTTTGCTTTTCTTAATTTTTGCCAATTATTTGCCATCATCAAAAAGGGGGAATATTGTTGTATTCCATGTTTTGATGATGCCAAATACTTAGGTTAATTTTACTATATAGTATTTATTTAAGCGAAAATTATAAAACCCAAAAATAATGTAATGTTCAAATTTGCATTTATATCTTGTGGAGAAAAGATTAATTATTTAATCTAAGTCAAGATATTTATTTTATACTCTTTGAATTTTTATCATATGGTATGTTTAATATTCTAGTAATGGAGATCATGGCCTCCAATCTTTTTTAACCCTCTTTTATTGTTGTTGTTATGTGTGAAAATCAGTTGGAACTGGGGTGGCATACAATGTGGAGTTGATCCCTTGAAGCTCTCCAACAAACTCCAACAAAATCTCTGAAGATGCTCCCACTAGCTAATGGCTAATGTAGGTAGTTTATTTCCATTGCAAAAAGAGTGGAGGAAATGCAGCGAAAATCACGCCATGATCTCCATTACTCCACTCGCGGTATTTGAGGAGAACATGGAGCACAACATGTCCAGATGAAGGAAGTATTGCAGCAGCTATTTAAGGAAGAAGTTATTTGAAGAAAAACTTAAGAACTTTCATGCGAGAAAAAGTCAATCATTACTTAGAAAGTTTTTCTTGTAATTACTTCTTTATTTAACATACTCATTATTGTAATAATCTGAGTGTTGGTTGAGAGAACTTAAATCTTGTATTCGAGAGTGAGAAAAGAGAAAGATAAAGAGAAGAGAGAAAGAGAATACTTCTAGTGAAGTGAAGTGAGGAAAGTCACGTTTTCTAGGGGAACAAGGTGACTGGGAACTGGTTCATAGAGGAACTGAGTGAGGATTGGTTTATAATAAGTTGAAATAACTTTTATAAATAAAAGAGCAAAGTTTCTTCCTAAAGAATTTAGGAAGAGAACCTTGTTAAAAGGATCTTTTTGCGTTCTTCCTTATATTATTTCTCTTCATTACCTTTCAAGTTTATTATCCGCAAAAAGTTTGAAAATCTCCCCAACTACAATTCACCCCCTCCCCCCTCTTGTAGTTGATCTAGTGTTTATACTAGACTAACAACTGGTCATAAACTTTATTTGGATATAAAATGAAGAATTTATACGTGTTTTAAGTTGAACTGTCCAAACATATCAGAAAGAGTGGTGAGCCCGCACCTGTTACTATGGTACGCCCGCACCAATTAGTTCCCTCATAAAATTTTGTAAGGCTTCCTATTAGAAACAAAAGAAGGTTATTATTTTCAACTTATGCTTTATTCTATAAACTAGAGAGTAATATTAGGTTTGATATTAGAGAGAAAAACACATTAGTTTGTCTTAGATTTTGGATTGATAGATCGAAGTTTGTTGATTTCTACAGATTGAAGGTTTCTTTTATCAATTAAAATACAGAGTTTCATTTTTTTTTCTTTTCATTGTTTTTCTTTGTTCTTCCATATTATTGGATCTCTTATATTATAGTTTCATAATTGCTTATTATTATTAGTTTAATTATACCTTAATCATGTTAAGCCCTAGATTAATTATATATTTCATGTTTTTGTGTTTAGTTACCATGATTAATGAGTAGTACGGATTAAGGTTTACATGTATTTTTAATGTGATTGGGCTGATCTAAAGATGGTTATGCATTGATCTTGGTGTTTTGAGGCCTTAGGATAGATATTGATCACATTTATGCTTTGGTATTTTGATTTCAAATATTCTTAATCGAATTAAGGGGATCCATTACTAGGGGATTTCCGAATTCATCGGAACTTTTAACCAATTGTCTAAATACCATTCAAGAGAGAATTTAGTTGATTGATTAAGCGGCCATTCTTGAGTACCATTCGAGAGAGGACCCGAGTTTTTTTATAGGAAAACTAAACCTTGCATAATTGTCACCTTTGAATCACAGTTGCATTAATGATCGTTGTTCCTTTTTGCTGATTCATACTAGTGGCCTTAACTCTAGTGTCTTCGTTATTTGATAATAGTTTGTTTTTTAATTATTATATCATCATTCAAAAACCCCCGAAAATCTATCAATTAAGTAATTTAGACTTGTTAAACTTTGCTTAATCCCAATTTCCTTGTGGATCGACCCTTGACTTGTCTTTACTACATTCTCAGTAATTGCTTGTTAGGTTTTACAAATATTGTTCAAAAAGCGATTTTTGGTGCCTTAACGACACACTAAAAACCTCTTATCAAGCACAAGTACATCTCATAAAAGTTTTGGGTCTCTTATATGCTAGAAAGTTGCAGCTACCTATGAATCCACAACAAAAACTCACACCCACTCTTAATGATCCCTTACCCAAACTTCTCCCTTACCAAAGATTATTGGCAAACTCCTCTAACTCACTATAACCCGCACCGATATTTCCTTCTCAGTACATATTCTCGGCAATTTTTGCAGCACTCCACAATCGCACACTCTTAATCAGCCAAACATGTCCTTCATTACCTTTTATCCTCTCCTTAACAAGGTATACTCTTAGCGTCTCATTTTGCTGTTGTGCTTATTGCATATTGTGATAGTGACTGGCAGGTTGTCCCATGTCACACAAGTCTACCACTGGCTTTTGTGTCCTCCTTGGATCCTCTCCCATTTCATGGAAGTCTAAGAAGCAATAGGTTTTGGATCGTATTATTGTTTAAGTTGAATATTGGGCTATGACCCTCACTACCTGTGAAATCTCATAGCTGCAAAAGCTTTTCAAAGACCTTGGCTTGAAACATCTTGCTCCTGTAGTACTTTAATGTGACAATAAAGTTGCTCTCTCCATTGATGTGAATCTCGTTCTACATGAACATACCAAGCACATTGAAATTAATTGTCACTATGCTCATGACAATGTCACTAAAGGGTCTATTAAGCCCACCTATGTCTCCTCAATGGATCAAGTAGCTAACATCCTCACTAAGCCTACTCATGTTACTCAACACACTCATCTATCTCTTGGCCAAGTTGGGTATTCTCTCTCAACAGAGGATCAAGTCAACCAAAAGCTTAAGTTGATGGTTGGAGTCCCAAGAATTGTTTTATACTCTATCATGATCCCTCACACAAGAGCTCATTCGGCTTAAAGTGTTGATGCAACACGAGCCTCCCTCATACCTGGCACTAAATATTCCACTTATAAAGGAGGGGTAGATGAGATCTGAACCCGTGACCTTTGTGTCACGCTGGCTCTTATACCATAAAGAGTTTTATGCATAAAAGAAAAAGGAAGAAGGAACCTTTAGAGAAATCAAACACCAGGTAGAGCGTCATTCTATTTCATTAATTCTCACTTACCTTATTCATTACAAGTTTCCTAGTTTAAATACTGTGTCAAAATACCTGACCTAGTGATGCTACCCCCCCGACCACCTACAAGTGTCACACCACTAAGCGATATTACAATAGGACAAGAAAAGAGAAAAAAAACCATATGGCCAGCATAATATTATAGCTACATGGTACTGGGACTAGAGATGACTGAACTAAGCCATATCTTTCTACATGTAGTTCTCACAATAATTGATCAACTGGTTCTAAGTATCTGTAACACTATTGATTCCCCCAACAAGTTTGCTTGTGAACTATTCAAGCTCAGCTTTGTCAAATCCGAGCTCGAGGAGGCTCGACTCGAGCTTGAGTTTGGGTTTATATTCTAATGAGACAGGGTTAAGCTAGCTTTGGCTCGGCTCAGCTCGACTTAGAAGCTCGTGACCAAGCTCGAAAATCTTTAAATAAGAAATTTATGTAGGGTCCCGCATCGGTGTAAAGTGTAAACAAGACCTTATTTTTTCCATAAGATGTTACTACATAGTAATACTTATTATTTGATTGTACTCCACATTGGTTGGAAACCAAAAGTTTACACTTATATTCGCTATTAATTGAAGTAGAAATATTATTTGACTTATCTCATTGGATGGGAAGCAAATTATTAGGCCTTTGTTTTTATGAATATTGTCCCACATTGGGTAGGAATGAAAAGTTTAAGCCTATGTTTTTTATAAAAAGAACAAACAATATGTTATGAGTTCTTTTTTATTGGTTGGTAACAAATTTTGAAGCCTTCTTTTTATATAATTTGATCTTGTCTCACATTGGTTGGGAATAAAATGTTTAAAATTATGTTCTTTGTAAAAGGAACAAAAAATCTTTTATGATTTCTCTAGTTGGATGAGAAACAAATTAAAAAGCCTTTCTTGACTAATGCATCAACTCACGCTAGCGAATCAAACATAAAGTTTTCATTCTCTACAAAGGACTACTCCCAATGCCGTAACTCAAGGTATATGGATCAGCTCGAGCTCGAGTCGAGCCTCAAGTCAAGTCGAGCTCATATTCAGCGATTTCGAGCTAAAGTCGAGCCTTGAATCGAGTTGAACTTGTGTTTAGTTTTCTCGAGCTCAAGCCGAGCCGACATTTTCAATCTCTAGCCTAGTCGGGCTTTATCCATTTTTGAGATGAGCTTAGCTTGCAAAACTCGATCTTCATTCGACTCGTTAACATCCCTACTATAAGATACAGTAATTGATTTTTTTTTTTTTTGTAGGTAGGAGAGGTAAGCACTGCACCTATTTGATTACTATAAGTTTTTTGGACTAGAATTATATATTTAACAATCTTAAACTTTCAAGATTAGCATGTAAAGAATTATAACATCTATACAAATATATTAAAAGGTGTACGTGACAATGTATGCGCGCCACGTGGCACCTCTATTACTCCACTAAAATTGTCCAATGTACATAAGTCATGTCAATTAAAAAAAGTAAAATTAGCTTGCAACAAGATTCGAACTCGTGACCACTTGCTATTATACATGACACAATTACTATCTCAACAAACTTTTAGTGATGTTTTAAATGTCCACATTATTATATTTGTTCCTTTTAAATGGTGAGTTTTCCTTAATATATTTTAATGGAAATGGAAAAAAATGTGTATTAAGTTCGAAAAACAATACTAAACCGGGGCAATGTCCGAGTCTAAATACTATTACAATATAAAATGCAGCGAGTACATCATACAAGCATTATAATTAGTATCAGTGTAAAGGTGAAATTCAAATCTCACTATTTAGAGGGCTATTGAGTCATCTTTGTTTTGCGTAGTGGCAAGTGTTTAGTTTTATAAAATATAATTATTTTTATATGATATAATCACCTTGTGTATAATTGATTTTTGCATGATGCATCAATTTTGTATATACTCGGATCTTGTATGATATAGTCGGCTTTCTTTATTATAGTTACTTTTTGTGAGATATAATTAATCATTTTACAATGGAATTTACTTTCATTTTCCGTTGAAAAAAAAAAAAAAAAGATTTAACTTTCAACTTTTTGCGAAAAACTACCTTATAAAAAATTGTTGTTCCAAATTACCTTACTTTTACCATTTTGTTGTTGACAACTACCTTAAGCCGATTTCCCGCATTGATTTTTGTTTTTTTCCAGTTTTTTTGATGTCACGTTATATCACTCGATCTCTTCAAATTCTTTTTAAATTTTTCCCACCATAATTTTCCATTTCCCTATGTGCACGCGCGCTCTCTCTCTCATATCTTTGTGACACTTTGTACCACCAATCCACCAATAAGATCCTCTTATACTTAAACTAAAATTAAAACATTCACCCTCTGAGTCTCCTCGAATCTCAAGCAATGTCCACAAGGGTAATTTTGTTTTTCCCACAATTTTGAACTAAAAAAACAAAAGTCAACACCGAAAATCGGCATAAGGTAGCTGTCAACAACAAAATTGTAAAACTAAGGTGGTTTGGGACAACAATTTTTTTATAAGGTACTTTCTTGCAAAAACTTGAAAGTTAAAGGTAGTTCGAGACAAAAAATTCTTATATTAGCAATAAATTATTGTGAACCCGATCCACCCAAGAATTGATATTCATATAGTTTTTGTAATCAACAGTGGTTTTTATAGTACAACTAGTTCTTGTCCCGGGCAATACGCCCCAGATTATTTACCAATGTGCATTTGAAGTCTTCAAAAATGGAAATAGTATCTTGTCTTTAATGAATTTTTCCCTCACAAAGACTAACATGAGTATTGTAGTATAGTTAGTTAGTGCATTAGCATATCAAATGAGAGGTCATGGGCTCGAGTCTCGAAACACACATTTTTATTGCTTAATGTCTGATTTGATTGTGTGGGGAAGGGAAGAGCATATGTGACAGCATGTCATCTGTTTGTTTTGGGTTTTAAATATATACTAGTTTTTTTTCCCAGGCGATGCCTCGGGTCTGTTAAAATAAACAAATATGTTACTATTTTTTATTTCATATTTTATTTTGCTACTTTTCGTATTTTTTGTCCATTATGAAATTGAAAAGTTCACGTGACGACGTGATAAGAAAAAAAAATTGAAATTTGAGTTTGAAACCAATACCTTGAGAGGAATTGTGGTAAGAAAACATGACATCAATATTCTCTTATAAGTTACGTAGTAAGAGTGTTAAAGATGTACTCCCCTCTGTTTTTTAATTGCTACATTTTCCTTAAATGGTTGCTTTTTCTTTTTACTTGCTATATTTTCTTTATTTGGGAGTACTTGATCCACCATAAAGTAATACTTTTATATTTGTTATTTTTTCCACCCAAAAATACTACTTTTTCACCCTTCTCATTATTTTACATTATATAGATCAAAAAGTACACTCCAAAAAGGTTGAAAGTGACATTGCACAAATTGTTGTGCATACAGCAATATAGCAATAAGAAAATAAAGGGAGTATATACGAGTTAAGTCTGTTTAGTTAACTACAATTATTACAAGACTTTATCATATTTTATTTGAAATATTAAACAACAAAGTCATAATGTATTGATAGTTAAGCTTTTACATTTACCTTGCACTTACACATTTTTTTAAATGAGTACACATGAAGATAAAGCATTTATTTGTGTTAGAAATTTGAAAAGAGTGCCACGTGACAAATAAGCATTCTTTCGTATGTCTTTTGATATATTTGTATAGATATATATAGATAGCTTCAGGGATTGCGACACTTCTAGATAAAATGATAAAATCCACCTGTACAAGTATTGATTTCATTTTACACAACTCCAAAACCCAAACGTGAGTCTCACTGCAAATGGGAAGTTGACGTCTTCCACAACAAAATTTCCGTCCATAAAAGGTAAGAGCATGATATTCACAACTTACATAAATAAATAGGCAAAATCTCGAGGGCCACATTGTAGAAGCACCTTAGAACCCTCAGTGCGCTTTCTTATCAATTTTCCGTGGAATTTGCACCCATAAATAATCAAACACCCGTGCAATAATCACAAAAATTCACCCCTTTACTCCTTCAGCAAAAAAATATTCACCAAATTTCTACATTCTCTGATTGGATTCATATAGCCATAATCTAAAGCAAAACTGATCTATAAGTGGAGAAGCAAGTGGTTCTCCATGACAATCGTACTACACTGGTCCAACCCCATGCCAGCTTTTTGCGGAGATTTATTACTCCATGTGGAAAGAGAATTAGTATCAAAGGTAAGAAAGGAAGGAAGGTTATATGAATGGCTTGTCATATGAGCTGACATATGATGTAACCTCATCTATAATAAGTATATGCTATGACATAAAATTCCAGAATGATCATCTTTGGGGCACATTGAACTGTCAATATTTTAGCAATCACGTTCGATGAAAGCAGAGCAGAACATCGCGTTGCTCACACTGTGTTTTGTGCCTGGAAAATAATTTGATTCACATATGATAAACTTTTCTCAGTAAATGGTCCTTTACAAGCATCAGTTGTGAAGGACTTTCTCACAGTGAAATAAATGTGATTGAAAAACCAGCCAAATAGGCTAGTAACTTGTAAGCCCTAGGAAGTCAGTTCTCACTCAAGAATAAGAGATGCTCACGCCATTATATATATTTTTCTTTTTGAGTCCAAAATTTGAAAATATTCTAACACTGAATTCCTCTAGTGACCCCAAATTTAGCTATATCAACCGTTGACAAGAATATTTTCCAGGTTTCTCTATAACAATAATTTTAAAAAGAAAAACCAGAATTAAGCAGGTAACCGATTTACTACTAGACAAGGCACTTCAATGCACTGAGTCACTACACCTTGGACTTCCCAGCTTGAAGAACTTGAATTTTCTGCTGTATCTTCATTATCTACAAGTAGCATAAAAAACAACCAGAATGTCAGCACTTCCACAAAATAAATCATTCCAGAAGAAGATACATCTATATAGCTTCCTAAATGTAGGTCGGCCTTCACAGCTATATACCATTTGCAACCATTACCACCATATATGAGGCGTCGCAAAACCTTGCAAAATAAATTTGGCAGAAACGTTTGTGACAGGGGATCTTTGCACATACAGCCACTAGCAGCACACGCAAGCAACTTTACAGTTTCAAATGCCTACATACAGCCCTTAGCAGAAAAGGGTATGACAAGGGATCCGTCGCTAGCAGCAACTAGCAGCTTCAAGCAAGCAAGACTAACCCCAAAATCTCACCTTCAAGATGATTGACTTAGAAGCTTTTAAACAAAAGTGCAATTTCTTTTCGATCATTATGTAGTAAATATCGGTTAATTTGCTGATCCAGCCAGCTTACAAGCCAAAATATATAAGAAAAATATTACAAATGGGTCAAATGTTTCCTTTTGAAACCATCAGGAGAGGGTTGTATTAGGTACCTTAAATCAATGTGCATCACATTGAGTGGTTCGAATTGAGCAAAATCGTTTTCATGTCCCACAGTTCATATATATGTAAGAACTTAAAAATACCACACTTAAGCATTATCATAAAAATGAGCCAGCAGAAAACAAGCATGACTTCCGAATCGAGAAGATTACGAGCTACTATAATTGAAAGGAACTGCTGATGTAAAATTAATGGTTGATGTTAATTTAAGCACATGGGGAAGTTTCCATGGTTGATGTTAATTATGCACATGGGAAGTGGGCCAAAAAGGATGCTGGGGAAGTTCCTTGATAATTGTTTTCAATTCCTCCATAACTAGCTGGCCAAACAACAGATTTTTCTCAAAAAATAAATTTTATTTTTAGGAAAACCCAAAGAGATTACTTCCTTCGATCAGAGCGAGTAAAGTAATTGTCCCAAGTACAGGACCCACCACCATAGGTTGGAGATGAGCTAACGAATGAGTAACCTTGTTCCTCTCAATTTTTACTAATATAAGTATATAACCACAGGACAGAAAATCCAGTTATATTGATTTCTTTTCTATTTATTTCCCTTCCTTTCGTTCGGATCATCATAAAATACAATGACATAAGCCTTCTTTAATTAGCAAATCTCTCTTTTGCCAGCGCATTACTACTAACAATTTCCTGTCACAATCAAAACAATAGAACAAAGGCGCTCCTACTTATGCAAAGAAAGGTTGCCATTTGCAGGAGAGAAGACTAATTAGCTATTAGCAATCATTTGACGCCATCAACGCTAAAGCAAACTATGGCTTAAGCCGGATTACATTACAAACAATTCGAGACTGGGGTTTTTCAGGAGGAAACGAGCAATTACATGACTCCAGAAAAACTGAACTTCAATTTGATTACATTGGCTTGAGTAGGTGATAGAATGAGGGGTAAGAAACACAGAATGGGCTTGTAAGGTACTTCAAACATGGCAAGGATACCAGCTGGACAGCAGAGTTTCTTAGAATTTGAAATTAATTATTGAGAGCGAGCAAGAGAGAGAGAAAGAGAGACAGGCATACAGTCTCAAGGGTCTAGAGTGGTAGAGCCTACATCTAAAAGTTTCTGTACCAGAGAAACTGAAAGAAAATGATTTCCACATAGAAAAGAATATAAAAGAAGACGGTAATTTTACTAGCTAGAAACACCTAATAGTGATTCCATTCTTTTGCAATGGCGATTAAACAGGTGGTGGGGTCAACTTCTAGCTAATCTTCCTACTCCCACAAGGAAAAGCCCCAAATTGCTTGTTTGATGCTATAGGATTACGGAAGCCCAAAGTCTGAATGGGAAGCAGAAGGTCCCCACCAATCACAAGGTTGAGCCTTTGGCCTTCAGCAACAATGAGATCATTAGATAAATCTCCTGCTTTAAAGCACACCTACGGGTGACGCGCCTCTCTGCAGCAGCCATGTCACATCCAATAATCCTGGTTATAGAAACGCCCCCCCCCCCCAACCCGGCAACCCTTTTCATACTGAGTTTTTGCTTGATTATCTCCCACATTTACATAATATCATGAAAGGCACATTGTCTAAACTTGGTTGAGGGTCCCATCAGTTATGGGGTTGAGACAATACTGATGGAATATTTACGGATAGAGCACGCAAGCATGCTTCAATATTTCAACCCTTTATCCTCCAGAACCTGTCACACCACTGGTTTCTAAAGCAGATCCTCATAACAGCCAGCAATCCTGGTCACAGCAAGAACACGAGGACTGATACGTCATGCAAAAGGCACAAATAAACAATCCAAATACAAGGGACACGGAGATCATTCCACATAAAAAAAAAAATAGCAACCCCAATCCACAAGCTGAAATTCAAATTCATTAATCCCCAATCCATGTTCACAATTTTAGTATTGACCTCATTCAAATTCATGTTCGCAATTCTTGCGTGCTTCCCCAATCCACAAGCTGAAATTTGCTTAAGCTTTTTCCAGAATTACTCTGCCATCTCCTCAAACCATTAAACCTCCTTACAAATATATAGAATGAAGCAAAAATAAAGTATAAGCATCTTGCAAAAATAAAAAGAACACTTGCTCCTCATGTTTATGATGACTGCCTTTGCCTCAAAAACAGACTCTAGAAACCTTTTGCTCCACAGAGCAACTCAATTTAGCAAAGCTAGATAATCAGTGTTAAGAGGTTGCATATCCCTACTTCCCCTATCTTCTTCATATCTAAGCTACAAGGGACTACACATGGGCTTCTAAAGAACAATGTTAACATCAACCAATAAAACTTTTATCCTACCTTCAGAACTTCACTTCATATAAAGTTTATCAATTTCAGCATAGATACTAAAATAAACAACAGAATAATGGACACAAGTACCCAATCAGAAGGCAAGTCAACATCAATTTACCCACTGCTAACTGACTTATTTACGGGTTCTAAGTTAGCAAGTCCATAGGTGTCAAAGACTCGTAGCTATTTGCCACAGTTCTAATCATACTAATTAAACATGAGAAAGTTCATGCATCCAAGATTTCTAATTGAAAAGCGAACTCTGTCATAAAGATGCAAGTCCGAAATTTAAGTTTCTTCTAAAAATGGACAAAAATTTTATCCAAAATTGAGTCCCACAATCATCTAGGATAGATGCTGGCTCTATCAAACAAAATTCCGAATTTCCTTTTGGTAGTAATTAGGCATGTAGCGACTTAAACAGAGAGAGAGGTGGTACTATCCAGAGCCTTTCAATGGATGCAGGAAGAAAGGGGAACTCCAAATTCTGCAGAAAATTTAAGTGCAGCTTTCAAGATCTTTTAAGGATATGAAAGTGGACAAGGAAAATGTTCATTTAGACACTGTTGGACTGAATGATTATTTACTATGAACTTGCATGGACCTAAAAGTTGAAGGACTTGAAACATAAATAATTATTTTTGAATTTACTCAACCATATTGACTCATTTATGCAACTTGCCAACGCAACAATTCAAGTTTTTGAAGTTTCTAACCTATGTAGAATGGAAAAGAAAATAGGTAAGAAAATAAAAAGATACTCCCTCTGTCCCTAAATATACTTTCCATTTTTCTATTTATGTCAATCCCAAATAGATTTCTCATTTCCTTATTTCGTATGGGTCCACCATAAAATTATTATTTAGCTTTCACTTATTAGTATACTACTCACCTACCCATAAACAAAATGAATTTGAAAAGTGGCCCATATTCTCTCTCCTTAATAAATATTTCATGAATAATATACCAATATTTAATCCTAATCTAATACAACTAAGATATGACTCATAATTTCTCCTTAATACTTCTGCCCCAAAAAATGGGAACTCCATTTAGGGACGGAGGGAGTAAATGAGAAGGGAAAATCTCAAGTAAGCAACAATTTAAAAACAGCTACTAGCAGCGTTTTTTTATTTATATTACGAATTTTCAATAAGTTCCTACCTCTTGTGAAGTTCTAGTTTTCACAGATTTTAATTGAAGAAAAAAGAGTAAACAGAACATATCAAAGAAAAGGACGCAAAGTTCCTTCTTTCATATTTAGCAAATAATGTTAAAGCTCCACCACCTTTGAAGCAAGGGATTTCACAAATCTTCCCTCCCCAACCCCTGCTCACACTAGTTAAACCCTTAATTTTTTAAATCTTTCAACAACTTCCAGATGAGCTGAACCCTCAGCAACTCAGCATGGTGTGTTTGACAGAGGCGTAGCCGAATGGGAACTACAAGCCTACAACAAGCAAGTTGGGGGTTTTTAATGATCTATGGACCATAGGGTATCCTTTGTGACTTAATCTCGTCAAGGTTTTTTACTTTACTTAAATGAAATGCTAGTCTGACAGATGTGTAGCACAAATGCACAATAAGCCATTTCAGGTCTGTTACACCAACTATTTTGCACTTCACAGGAAAGAAAAATTGCACCAGCCTCTCCAAAAATTGTTGAAGCATTTGGTTCAAAATTTTGTTTCTAACCCTTCAGGAAATTTGTAAAAACACATGCCAAGGGATTCCATGCTTCAGAATGTCACACACACACACACCCCCCCCCCCAAAAAGAAAAACAGAAAAAGAAAATATATACATATATATATATTGTGATGCATGAATTTGGTAGACCTGCTTTTTTAATACATTGAAAAACTTGTGGCAAGGGTCAATGAAGAAAAGGAGAATGTATGGCACATTTATTCCATCCAGAATGCAGACTTCTATTCCCATCAACTCAAGAAGATAACTATGAAATTGGGAAAAACCCACTGGAATGAGATTAAGATAAGATATGGATAAAGAATATCAAGGCATTTGATTATACTTCAGGACATCTTGCAAAAGAGGATAGAGAAAAATAACATCATTTAAATGTCAGAATAAGAAACGATAGGTGCCATATAGTATCATTATTCCTCTGTTGTCTAAATTCAGAAATGGAACATGTCCAAGTATTCAATCAGTCATGATCATAATTAATATTGCACCTGAACCACAAAATATGGGAGAGAGCATAACATAGAGGTTGTTTTGTTAAATTCTTGATTTCCAACAAAATAATTTAGTACATGGCACCTTATCAAAACCTTGAGAATTTAATAAACTATAAGATTCCCATAAAAATAAATAGTTTTCACAAATCTCAAATTATCAATTACTGCCTGTTCTTGCATTATGCATCAGATTTGCTTGATGGAGCAATGATGTCTGCGGAAACCCAAGTAGGTGAATAATCTTGCTTAAAATAGCTAGCAGTAATTGCATCTAATCAAGGGTCCGTGAGAAGTAGAGTTGTCAAAAGCTAACCCGACACTGAGCAAGACCTGACCCAATTGGACCAGAAAAAATGATTACTCGAAACTATCCTGACCCGAGCCAATATTAGCCAACATCTCAATTGACCAGACAACTATAGATTTGAACTTGCACTGCACCCAGTCCTTGATAACCTGAAACCAGAATTACCCCAATACGACCCACATCAAACCCAACCCCAAAAAATCGATCCGACTTGTCCGTAAGCTGAGTAGCTGACCCAATATCAACTGAACCCGATTTCATACGACCGGTTTCGATTTGATTTGTTATTACCTCGAGTCATTCTACCCCAGCTTGATATGGATCGACCAGCTTTCAACCCAAAACCTTTTAAACTGAACCCAGTTCTATTGGACTAGCTACAAAAGATTCAAACATTCAAAGAATTACCTGCTACAATGCTACTAAAACTATTAAAAGATATCCTACGAAGATTTCGAATGAATTCACTAATAATCGTAATATTTGAAAGTGATTTTACAATTTACGAATTTCAATAACCGTTTTAACTAACTTGGCCTAAATTCGAAACCACTTGACCAATGACAAGAACCCAAAATGATCGGCCTATGAAGAAAATCGAACTTAAAAATTATTAAACACTTGTCAGCTTGTGACCTGATGCGTTTATTGACCCAAACTTAACCCGTACTCAAAATGACCCAAACCAAACTTGATCAGACCCTAGTAGAACCCACTCTGTAGTTGATCCAAACTCAACTTGATCTGAAACGAAAAAAATGGAACCTATCCAAACTCAAACTTAACGCAACTCAAATTTTATGATTTGTGTGACAAACTTGTCCTGAACCTAACCTGATTTGTGTGACAATGAAACAATCGAACTTTACCAAATCCGAAATGACTTGATATTAAACCGATAGTCGACCCGAACTTAAATTGGCTAGAATTGAACGTAACCCGACATGAACCCGACACGATGAATAACTCGAATTAACCTTACCGATGAGAAAATGACCCAATCAAAACACGATCCAACCCGAGACGATCTGACCCAAACCCCAACGCCCAACCAGACCCACACACCTTTATTGACAGATGTAGTCATAAGCGCTTTTTCGTTTCATTGCCAAAGGTGACTCGCTAAAGCTACCTAGCATTATTGCTTTTGGTGCATGTCAATGGAGAATATTATATCAACTCAATAGAAGCAATACGATAAGTACCAAAATTGAACAAGTTATCCATAAAAAGGGACTGGTCAGAAATATACAGATCAACATCAGGACAAAAAGTTTAGCGTGGATGGTATCCACAAACTTAGAATCGAAATGTCAACATATTAAGATGGTTAGTTTTAAACACTGGATTTAGAAACACACTAAAGGAGACCGATGAGTAATGCAAATAAAGGTAAATGAGCACTAACAGGATATGAGATAAAGATGACCCAAATTGCTTGATTGGGTCATGTAAAGTAAACACCATCAACTACCAAAGTTTTGTTGAGTTTTCAGAAGACGTTAAATTTCCCACCGCCCATTGCACACACATCCAAGATAAATATAACATGGGAAAGATGAAGCGATTTTACTTTACTGCTTTGAAGCACCGAATAAATATAACGAGGAAAAAAATGGGAGTTGCCATCTTTTCACGCACATAGGGAATAGGCAAATAAGACAATGAGTTAAATAAGAAGAAAGAAAAGATCTTTTAGAACGGTAAAATATTCAAGCTAAGTTTGACTTTTCTTCACCCTTACGGCCTCACCCATGCCAAATACCCCCACCCGTACTATTGTATGTCTGTATCGCCTCTCTCCCTCTTCCTCCCTCCCTCCTCCCCACTCCATCCCTCCCTCCCTCGCGCCCTCTCTCTCTCTCTCTCTCTCTCATATATATATATGCAACATCGCCTCCCTCTCTTTCAGAGGGCGGCGAAGAATCAGACGGACTTGCAGCACTTAGGCGACCAAAATCCCTATCTGTTTTTTTCCCTTCCTCGTAATTAACAGCTCAACTTTTTTATCTAAGGAGTTCAAAATACAAATAATTCACTTTCCTAACTCCTAAATTGTTTCCCCGAAGCCAGTGCGACCTGCGTCCGGTGTCTGCATCCAAGTCAGGAGTGTCGAACTGCCAAAGCCAATGTATAACAAAGCTCAAGGCGCATTTACGCGAAGGATCCTAGTGCAACATAGGCGTGCCTCATTGCGCCTCATTGATGAAAGATGAACCAAGGAAAATTCAAAATATCTCAAGGTTTAAAAAATAAAAAAAGGTGCACCCGAGGCACTTTTTTGCGCGTCGATGCGCTTTTGTGCACCTCTTTGAATTCACATCACCTAGAACATAAAAAGCACTCGGCGACACTAGTTATAGGTATAGCGAGTGACAACTGTCGAGTTTGAGCATGTCAACTTCTCGCTGCATCATTTGATACAATGGCACGTAAGAGTCTCTAGCCCGGCAATCTTTTGCCATTGCGAATTTTCTTTTTTAGAATCGGGTAAAAAAAAGAGATGGAAATACATTTCTATAGTAGACACATACAAATACTAAAGAAGAGAGAAGAATGTGACGTGGCTTTGAAGGTTGGGTATTGTATGTGAGTTGAGTCTATATATATATTAATAAATATAATAAGATGGAGCATCTATTTTTCAAGTAATTATCCATTCATCAGATTTACAGCCCAATCATTTTATAGGATTACTCATATTATGTTAAAAGAATACTTCTTAGACTATAAAATTGCAAATATAAATTTAGAATTCCTTAATGTGAATTTTTTTCAAAAAGTTCATGCCGTGTTAGCGTTGATACATTATATTCATCCGTTACAGGCCATATCTACTTAAATGAAATCTTTATTTCCATTTCTTGTGTAAATGACCTAAGCCCTTGCAAAAATTTATCATGAATTCACTTACTCATCTCCTACAATTTTATCCCTACCATTATAATTGCCTTTAACCCACGAAATTCCAACTGCTTATGTTTCCTCCTTCATAAACGGCCAAAGGAATTATTAGAAATTTATAATCTTACAGCATCTCCTGTCAACAGCAAAAATATGGCTCCACAAGTCTAAAGAAGCTATGTTTATCCATGACGAGATCAAAGCCTAAAGAACCAAATCAGAAAAAGCAAACAGCCAAATCAATGATTGTTTCCATGGTGATGAACCGAAAAGAATGATATCCAACTTCCATGATTTATACTGTACTATTTTCTTGAGTTGAGTATGTTCTGAATCTTTAGTTCTAGAATGTCAATTCAGAAATTTCAATAAAGCATAAAGTCTACGGTGAACGGGAACCAATGATAACAAGGCACTTAAAAGGACGAGAAGCAAGATTAAAATTATTAAATATATCAAAAAGATCATCGAGTGATTTATATATTTACCCCCTCCTTTTTGCTATTTTGTTTTTCTTCCATATCTTGGAGCGTTGCATCAAGACGTTTCCTGTGTTACAAATGAAGAAGAGTAAGACAACACAAAAAGGAGCATAAGCATAGAATTCAACAAGGTTAACTTCCTCCATTGCCAAACAATACGAAATCGTTTGACAGATCAAGTGGCAGGCATAGTAAGCACATGAAAAACACCCACCTCCTACGCCAAGCACCACTTAAAACACCTGTTATTTAAAAGCTCTTACGCTTTTTAGAGAAGACCCTTTGAGCATGCCTTAATTCTTCAAGATATCAAAAATCATAATAGCATCAGAAGATAGTGAGACATGATAAACACACACACGTGAGCAGCTGAGCGCGCACGCACAAGCACGCACACATTCGAGGCCAAAAGTATGTCTCATATAAGAAGCTAGATAAGAAGAAGGTATACCCAACATACCAAACAAACGTTATAATACTTACACTTTCAAATGCCTGGTAGGTTTTCCCTAAAGGCTAAAATTGCGTAGAAAGCCTTATATAGATATTCGAATATATGCAAAAAACACTATACTTCCTCCAATTCATATTAATTGCAACATCTAGAGTTTCACGCCTCCCAAGGCACAACTTTAACCGTTAATATCTTATACCGGTAACAGTTATAAAAAGTTGATATTATGAAGCATATATCGAGACAAACCTAATAAGATCCCACATTACTATGTTAATCTTTAGAGACAAATCACGATAGATGTTGATGTTGCGATTAATGTAGAACGGAGGAAGTATTAAGCAAAAGGTAGTTTATAAAGCAGCAAAAGAAATGAAGAAGAGTGAGAAGAATCGATCATATCAACTAAAAAAGGAAGAGAGGAGCATGCCTCATGCACCTCGCAATTATGCCACA
Organism: Beta vulgaris subsp. vulgaris; assembly: GCF_026745355.1. Classification (NCBI taxonomy): domain Eukaryota; kingdom Viridiplantae; phylum Streptophyta; class Magnoliopsida; order Caryophyllales; family Amaranthaceae; genus Beta; species Beta vulgaris. Next base: position 24,698,339 of record NC_079209.1, read on the forward strand.
ACCATCTTGAATATGTGTCGTGCGCCTCATTGTTATCAATGCACCTCCACTTTGCATCTTGGCACACCCTAAAGGTCAGCAAGCCTTTCAATCTCATGTTTTGCTTAATTTGTTGGATGAAATGCATGCATGGTAATAAATAGCACGCGATAGCCCCTTCATATTCTAGGCCAATTGATCAAATTACTTTAGTGGTGGTGGCTACAACGACAATCACTTCCTTCTCTTAAAGAAAAAGAAAAAACATCAATGCATATAACTTACTAGATCCCTCAACGGACAAGCCATTTCCAGCTCTTTCCAAGGTAGAATTTATTCCTTCTATTTATGGCTAACCATTTCTCCATCTCTATCACAACGACTATATAGGTATTCCTCCAGTCCTCCACATTTCAAAAATTTCAACAAATAGAAATAACAGCACACATCTCCTGAAAGCAGTTCCACACACCTCCGCATTGCAAAGTATTGCTTGCCAGTTTCCCACTAGATATCCATTTAAGTTTAAGCTCAAGTCTACTAGATGTGCAGTAACAGTATAGGCATAGTTCATTTTCTATATCATATCGTAGTACAATGAACCTTTCCATAGTGGCATAGCGTATGCATACTTTTTAAATGTGGTGTTTGTAATCCCATTTTTCTGGAACATATCAATCTTCTTTCTACCATCTTCTCCTCTGATTGCTATATCTTTTGTTTACTTAACAAGTATAACCATGGACATTGGATCCGATTGTGAGAAATCAATTCAATTAATCAGTATCAAAAAACATGCAAGTGACATTCGCAACGAATACAAGAGTGGTGCACAGAAATTAACTATGAAGGGGGAGATGCTCATGCCCAGTGTATATGTAAGAAGCAGCAGGAATTAACTATACAAAAAATCTGGTTATCGCTCATAGAAGATGTTATCAAATTTCAAGGATAAGCACCTAGGATAGGAGCTCTACTTGGAGGATTACCCAATACTCAAGGCGGCTAGACAAACGTAGTCTTAATATGCGAGTGCATGAACCAAGTTTGTATGCACTTAACTGCTTTCCGAAGAAGTAAAGGGTAGGGCTTAGAGGAGGCAGGTACTTACTAAAATAAAAGGGTCTCAAGCATAAGTGACTAAAGACAATATGAGCAGCAGACAATGACTGAGAAGAGTAACACAATGCAATCAGGTTCGAGGAAAAACAAGGGAAGGAAGATTGGTAAAAGGAGGGTATAGACCACAGGAAGTGTCCTACTGATCTGCATGACAAAAGGGAAGTGAACGGGGAGAAAAAATTACTTTGAGAATTGTGGTATCAATTCTTTTAGGAGTGATTTAAGCCATTCAAACGCTTAAAAGTTCACTAAGCAGCAACCTTTAGCAATATAATATAAAATTTCTCTCTTCTTCTCTTCTTCACTTCTTCTCCCTATTCTCCTGTTTAATCTCTTCTTTTCTCATATTTTCTCTTCCATTATCGAGTTCTGAGTCATGACAAATATTTTTAGATGCCTCAGCCCGGTGTTAATTGCAATTCTCTTCTTGTTCTGATCATTGTTACATGGAATGCAGAACCTTCCGGAAAGTGGTATGGAAACGGGAACGCGGAGCGCAACTTCTAGAGTAAACCAGACGGACTCCTAGACCACGTACCGTTATAACCTGCAAACATTGCTTGGGCTGCCAGGGGGTGTTTTGTTAGAGAAAGGCTAGGTATCTAAATTTTGGAATATAAGTGTGTGGGGCATTATGGTATTTCACTTAAAGTGGGGCCCACCATCTGTCTCTATTTCACATTTAAATATCTAACAATTAGACAGTTTGCCTTTCTCTTATCTTAAGGCTCTAGGAGCGGGATATGGTTCATTAAGGAGTTTTACGAGTTTGATTTAGGCTTTCTTTACCCGATGAGAATACTCTAAAATTAGTGATGCATTCAGATAGACATATTTATCCATGTATTGCGGTCATCTTGTGTTTTCTTTGAGAAAATTAGATCTCAATCTTAAATTCTTCCCAAGTATAAGATTGAACCTAAACACTTAGTAGTTTAACTTAATTCTTTGTAAGTCAAGGATACATTCTAGGCTTGGCTTTTTGCAAGCTTCGTCAAAACTCATCAAGTCATCATACACTATAGAATGAAGTTAAAGCCTTAAACCTTGAGATGATTAATCTTTTTGCAAAACAAATCTCTTTCATGAACTTTCATCAAAGACCAGATTCCTATCAAGGAGTAGGGGGGTTATGCCACTTAGAAGCACATCAACATCGCTTTACTTAGAGGAACTAAAGCTCAATCTTCATATCTTGGGAATTATATTTATTGGGATGTATGTAGATGACAGGATTCTAATCAAGCAAATATGTATTGTCAAAGCATATTGAGACGATGAAATAAGAGACAAGACAAAGGAAAATATGTATGAAGAAGTCAGTTTATGGATCACACTTGTTCAGAAGTCTGTAGATGACATAGTCTCCACTCTCCAATAAAGACAGAAACAATAAGTCTTCTGCACAGCCACCAGAACTAAAAGAAAAGCCCTTCTACTAATTGACTTATCTTTAAATACCAGTGAATACTGCTATAGTTCCTTAGCTCACTAGATGGATGGCTTCGATGTTAATAATTATGCAACATTACTTCATATTTACCCATTGCACAGTGCCAAACAAGCTACATAACAACTAAATTCTAATGGATTGAGATATTTGTTACTTGTCTCGTTACTTGTAGGAATTGATGATAAAATATCCATTTTTTTTGTTATAATGATGTCCACTACAACCTCCTTCGATTCTCAATGATGGTGATAGCTCGGTCAAAATATTTGATCATTTGACGCAACTCTGTTCTACCCTAAACATAATGTACCAACCACCGCCACCAACCTTATACAAGGAATGTAAGGTGGTGAATGGAACATATACCAAAAGCTGTGACTTGTTTCCAACTTACAGCAGGTAGGATTGCAATTTGGTTATGTCAAAATTTCTAAATAACTCCTTGTCACCAACATTGTCCCTGATTACTAACGACAACCACATGTTTGAACTGCAACTAGTTCTACAGATTTTTGTTATGTTCTAATTGCTAATAATGTGGAATTGTATCTTGGCAAGCTCCAATACCAGGCACGGAATAGAGCACAACAACTAGCACTCTTGTTACACCATTAACCATGGGAAGGTACATAGGGTAGTCCTTAGTGGATGGATTTGCAGCAAAGATGATGGATTGAAATAATCTCACTGTTACGGATGCTAATTGATGATTTAGTCCCATCATTTGCTAAGGCGCTCGATCGTATCTTTTAGGTTACTGAAACTGTGGCTTAAACTACGTCAACAGAACATATCATTCTAGTCATCCGATGTAAGCAGGTTATCAATCATGACTGACTTCAGGTCAAATGTTGATGGAACAACTCTTTCTATAATCTAAACTTCCACACGTCATCAGAGTATTTGGCATTTTGTGTGATGTTAGATTAGAGTTGTGTTGGGTAGGCAAACTGCACCGAAGCATGGTGAAATACATCACTAATTATAAAGGTCCAGAAACCAAATGGCCAGCTACACAAGCTAAGATGCTTAATATGAGATAAGATAATAGTTAGCAAAATGGAACCGAACCATAGGACCTCTTGAGATAAGATATTAGATTAAAAACCATCACAAATGGTAAGGGGGGATGTAGCCAAGTGGATCGAGGCAATGGATTGTGAATCCACCACGCGTGAGTGGAAACGTCTGAGACAACGCTTCACAAAAGAGTTGTGTGGCGCACTTAAAGGTTTTCCATTGGGGATCCCGGCCCTCCCGGTCTTCAACAGTGGAAGAAGGGAGGTGTGGTTGTTGGAACGACATGAGACAGGCTGGGCCTTGTTTCAAAAAGATAAAGGCCCAAAAGTCTTAATAAATAGGAGGTTCAAAATATCCCTTCTCACTGAGGGCAAAAAATGAATCGACATCTTGCAAGATATGCACAATATCTAGGTTGCAGACATGGTCTCATTCAGCCTTACATGACTCTTTGCGCGCAGTAATGTTAACATTAGATTTATAAAGATAGTACACACAAATAATAGGTGCATAGTATTTATCCTCCACTCAACTATTCCTTCAAAGTTCAATAAAACCTTTACCTATAAATAGGGAGGAAAAAACCCAACCCTCACAGAAATTGGACTCCACATTCTCTTAATGGTTTTTAAATATCCATCACAACAAACAAGTTTCTCTAACAAATCTGAACACTCTTGTATGACTTTCTCTCCATCCACTTCCAATTTGGTATCCACATTAAACCTCTTTATAGCTCAAACCCCCTCCCCCCATATTTCCTCAATATGTGTGTTGAAACTATTTGGAAGATGAATTTGGAAATACAGACCGAACAAACACGTTACACTCAGCCCTTCTCCTCCTATTTCCCTCAGAAGCACTTCTAATTTCTAAGATGGTGACACCTTCATTACCACTTCATGCCCTCCTTCAACAGCATTACCATTATCCTTCTCCATCATCATTTCTCTTATACGAAAATACCTCAAAACAAGAATTGATGAACATAAAAGTCCATCAATAAAACACTACCGGCCCGTTTGGTAGTTGGTCATAAATGATGGTAATGGGAATGAATTTGTGTGTAAATTTGTGAAATATATCATTGTCCATTCCCATGGTAATGCTAATTTATCCTAAAGTGTCCACTTTCCTTCTTGAATTTTCATTCCCATCCAATACCACCTTGTAGATGGTAATGAGTGGTAATGAAAATTGCTTCCCCTTGGAGATAAAAACATAAGTTTAGGGGTGAGATTGCTTGTCCATGGAGAAAAAATGCCTCCCCATAGAGATTTTAAGGATGCTTCCTTAATAAAGTTACACTTAAAATTCATTCTCATTACCACAATTTATTAACAACTACCAAACGGGCCGTACATATACCATAATAATCAGAATCCTGTCATCATAAGTTAGTTTGAAAATGAACGTTTTAGGCTGCTCAGAACCATCATGGTGGTAATATGGCTACTAGACCAACAAAAATCAAGGAAAACCGCCAAGAAAGAAATGGAACAAGTAGGTCTGGTCTTGCAATAAGAATTCTAATTTTCATTCCACTATACATCAATGCAATAGAAAAAGAAATAGGAGCGAAATACAGGTTATAAAAGAATAGATAACGTACAATTCAGCAGATATATACTCGATTCTTTTGCGCACATTTGCATTTGCCTCCGCTAAATCCTGCTTGACTAAAACTGGACCTATCAATTTATACACATTTGCATCTTCATTCAGCAAATCCAACTCCTAAACCAAATTCACCCACAATTGACACACCAATTAATACTAAATACAAAAAATTTAAGAAACTCAGCAACAACAGCAACAACAAAAACCTTGAGGACGAGCTCGTTTTCGCCGAGTTGCACGGTGTACTTCTTTCTGATTTCATGATTTTTCGCAATATCTGCTCGATCAGAATGAAATTACAATTAAAAAGGATGGGATTGAGAATTTTTGTAGAAATTAGGATTATGCGTGTAAATAGGGGGATATTAAGGAGCTTAGGTTTACCTTTTTGAAGTTTACGGAGATCGTTGGCCTTGTTCTCTAGCTCGTGCTGCAACTCTTTCATTGCTGCCGCCGAAGACGCCATCGATTTCACTTGTGCAGTTGTGCTGTGCTCCCACCAAGGTACAAATTCCTAAAGTTTGAACAAACTGCGGAAGTGTTAAGTTTGGCAGTCGGAACTCGGGACTAAAAGCTAACTACGGGAACAGTTGATGACAAGCCCATTCCGTCTGGCCCACGGGCTAGGGGGTCTATCTTCCGTCGGATCCATGTTTTGTATTATTCAAAGACTAACATTGATTGTAGTTCAATGTTAATACTTCTTTCGTTTCTTTTTACTCGTTACATTTTGACTTTTACGTTTGATGATATACTATTATGATTATTAATATCTTAGATCTTTTGCATAATGTAATCCTTTAAAGTGATCACTTTGTTAATTGCAACCTTTTCATTTCAATCTATTCAATTGCAACCTCAAATAAAATAAACTCTTTTAAGTTGCACCACAAACCCAACCTATTTTCACGCCTTTTGGGCTGCAATTTAAAGGAGTTTAGTTTATTTAATAATATAGTTGAAAAGATTGAAATGAAAGGGCTGCAATGAACAAAGTGACCACTTTAAATGACCGCATTTGGGAACAAATTCTAATGTATTTAAGAGCATAGCCAATAGATGATCCTAAATTTGGGATCATCAATTACTTTATTAATTTCTCACTCTCCACCTCATTTATGATCGACAATTGATTTTAATGATCTCTTCAATCTATAATTTTAGATCTTCACATTATGTTTCCTACTTTTTACCATACCCCACCTTATATTCTCTCTCCTCAATCTCCTTTCCATCCCATCTTTTTTCTTTATTATGGATTATCTAAGAATCAATTAATGATTATTGAATGTAAATAATTTTTATGTTTGTGATTAAAAACTATTAGTAAAAACTAATTTCGTTAATATTGTACATAGTTAGATACAGTAATTAACTTATACTATCAATTCGAATATATAATCAGAAAAATATAATAATAATAATAATAAAATATTGCATTGAACAATAGAAATACACATACATATAGAATTACATTACATATAATAATTAAAAAAAAGTAGCAGCTTAATTTAGAGGTGTCAATCTGGGTCCCTAGCTGGGTTTGGGTTGACCCAAGTTGGGTCGGAATGATATGGGTCGGAATAATCTGGGTGACACTGTGTCATGGGTCGGAACTGGGTTGGTCGGGTGGACTTGGGTCAGGTGAAACTTGGTGATGGGATCTCGGAACTGGGTCGAAATTGGGTCGGGTGAGATTGGGTCGGCCGGTATCTGGGTTGGGTGAATTTGGGTCGGAATGGAATAAGGTGAAGTCGGAAGAAATCGGCTTTGGAAATTACTTGGGTCGGAAGAAATCGGGTTTCGGAATGACTTGGGTCGGAAGAAATTGGCTTTCGGGTTACTTGGGTCGAAATAAATCGATGTCGGAATAACTTGGGTCGGGATAATCGGCTTTGGAATGACTTGGGTCGGAATAATTCGGCTTTTGGAATTACTTGGGTCGGAACAAATCGGCTTTCGGGTTACTTGGTTCGGAAGAAATCAATATCGGAATAACTTGGGTCGGAATTTCGGCTTTCGGAATTACTTGGGTCGGAAGAAATTGGCTTTCGGGTTACTTGGGTCGGAAGAAATCGATATCGGAATAATTCGGCTTTCGGAATTACTTGGGTCGGAAGAAATCGATATCGGAATGAATTGGGTCAGGATAAATCAACCTTCATAATTAATTGAGTATTCAAGAAATCTACTATCGGAATTACTTGGGTCAAAATAAATCGGATTTCGACTTGGGTCGGCATAAATCGGATCTCTGTAGGACTCGGTTCTTGGAACTACTAAATATAAAACCGGCGGCGCCGCGACGTATTGATTTGGGTCGAGATTGTTATAAACTTATAACATGTGATATTGTCATATTGTGGTATAGATTATACTTTATAGTGGTATATTATAGTAATTATACTGATATTGTAAATTGTGATTGAGTCATTGTGAATTTTTTAATAATACATTGAATCATTAATAGTTTGATACTTATATTACTAATATGAAATATTACTAAAGTAAAACTTATAAGTTATACTTATATTATTGGGCCATTCACCATTATTGGCTATTGGTAATTGGCCTATTGCCTAAGTATCGCCTATTAGTTATTCACTTATTTAGTTATTCTTATTCATGATTGCATACATATTCAAGTAACAAGTAACAACTAAAAACTAACAAGTAACAACTAACAACTTCCCCATCAACAATGGGTGTTTATTTCTGGGTTTTGTTTGCCTTCTGTAAGAAACTTTGGTTTAATGCTTATACAAATTTCTTGGTAAAATACTAGATTTGTAGTTTTTTTTCGTGCGAGCAACTTCCCCATCAATAATGGGTGCTTCTTTGATCTGCTATTATAAAATGAAAAGTTGATATTTTTTGGCCTTGCATCTTTTTGCCTTTCATCATGTAGTTGCGCCTCTCTAAGCATGCTATCTTTCTTGCTGATCTAGATATTATCCTCCACAACATTTTGTCATTTTGTACTTGTTTTAAATCTCTTATATGGTCTCATGTGAAACGAGACGGGAATTTCGTAGCGCACCATTTAGCTAAGATTCTTCCCTTTGGAGTTGAACAAGTTTGGGAGAACCACTATCCTCCGGAAGTGGCTCCTTATGTATTGATGGACAATTTGTCCCTTAATCTATGATAGCTTGCTTTTCAAAAAAAAAAAAAAATGTAGTTGCGCCTCATGTTAATCATAATTTGGCTACCATAAAGAGCATATTAATACTTATATCATTGTGTTTTTTTCAAAACAATGGAGATCCTTACTAATCCTTTTGTACATGAATGTTTGTAGGTGTTTTGGACTTTTGGAGAAGATTGAAGCATCAAACTTGTAATGAAGTATTTTATGAAGAAATATTTGGGATTTTGAATGTTTTAAATTTGTTTTGTAATAGGATGTTTGTTATGTAAGAGGCTATGAGTTGTGTAATTGTATTTTATGATCATATTGTTGTTTTAGAGATAGTTTTGTACAACTATTACTATGACTCCAATGTATTAGTTTTAAACTATTAATATGACCCCAATGTATCAGTTTTGTAAACTACAATTATGTATAACGAAGGAATTTGGGGGTTGAATATTGGGGTTTTCAAATTCAAATGCGGTGGTTACAAATGATAGACATCTTAATTATGTATTTATGTCCTGATAAATAATATTTGTCAATTACTTTGACCAAAAAAAGTGACGAAGTATTTTCTGTTCAAAAATTATATAAATTGACCAAAAAAAGTACTCATTTACTCAATGTTGGGTTGTATTGGGTCGGAATGATGTTGGGTCGGGTTTACTTGGGTCGGGTGGTAACTGGGTCGGGTCGAAATTAGGTTGGGTCATAACTGGGTTGGGTCATAACTGGGTCGGTAATAGCTGGGTTGGGTCACAACTGGGTTGGGTGGTAACTGGGTTGGGTGGTAACTAGTTGGGTAATAATTGGGTGGGTTTAACTGGGTCATTGGCTGGTGAAGTTGGGTGCGAGTTATTTTGGGTCGGAAACAGGTTGGGTCTGGGTCGTTGTTCATGGGTGCAACTGGGCAGGGGTCAAACTGGGTCGGCCTAATTCAGGTTAGGTTACCAATTCCACGGGTTAAACTGGGCACGGGTGAACGCTGGGTCGGAATGGGTCGGCTTTCCAACCGACCACTCTCGGCTCGAAACAGGTTGGGTCTGGGTCGCATGCGGGTTCACCCGTGGGTCGACCCACTTTTTGACACCTCTAGCTTAATTAACTCCTATGTTGCCTGAATTTAAGCCAAATATTTTCTAAGAGAGCTGCTTTGAGACGTCTATGCACAACTTGGTCACAAACTCGACCCCTATTGTTCACATATATTTCTAGACTTGCTATACGATTCTCACTAGTGTCATATGTGAAAGGCTCATCAGAGGTCCCTACATTCCTTTGTGTTGAAGTAGTAGGGCGTGGAGGATGATCATAATCATTAGGATCAAAATGAAGGAATATGAATCTCGTTCATCTTCAACTATCATATTGTGGATAATAATGCAGGCGTGGAGGTTGTCGAATTATAGAAAAATGAGCTTAGAATACTCCAGATGCACGTTCCACGTCTTTTCGTTTGCTCTCTTGGTTTTGGACAAATAGACTTTCTTTTTCATTTTGCGGAAGACTTATTGTTGGAATACATGCATCCCATTGAGGATATATACCATCTGCTAGGTAATATTCCATATCGTATTGGTGTCCGTTAACAACATAGTTAACTGCGGGTGCACGACCCTAAAAAACATCATTAAATAATGGAGATCTATCAAGAACATTAATATCATTACAGTATGCGTTCCGAAGAAAGCATGCCAGATCCATAGATCATACGAAGCAACGACTTCTAAAACCAATGTTGGCTTACCCGGTCTTCCCGAATATAGCCCTTTAAATTGAAGTGGAATTTTTCCATCTCCAATGCATGCAGTCGATGGAACCCATCATTCTTGGGAATCCTTGTTCTTCAGTTGTGTACAACAATCTTCTTAGATCGCTTCATTGGGCTTTCTTAAGTATTCGTCCCCGAAGTGGGCGACCACCCCTTCTACAAAATGTCGTAGTGAATCTCTAGCAAGAGATGCACTAATTTTTAGATAATCGTCCACAGAATCCGCCGCTCCCCCGTAACAATCTCAAGTGCATTTTAATAATGATGATGCACATAGTTTACCCGCGGCATCTCGCGTTTGTTGGAAGAATGAATTTTGTGAAGTCAAGACTTGTACTATGCGGAGAAAGACATGCTTTTGCATGCGAAATCTCCGCTGAAACATTTGTGGGGGATGAACGGGATTCTCGACAAAGTAGTCATTCCATAACCGGTGATGCCCCGCATCACGATCCCTTGGCGCTACAGTTCTTGGTGCTCTTGGAACTTGAGTTACCATTGCATATAATTCAGCTGGATTGGCCATCACAAACCTTTCCATCATTTGATCCATCAACCGAGTTGTCTGTCTGCGCCTTTCCGAACGACGTCTGTACTCATTATTACGTGTTATTTGAATGTGTGTGTAAGAATTTGGATCATCAAGAATTCGAAGAACTAGAAGAAGAAATATTGCTATTGTAACTTGATTTTGATGACATAATTTCAATATATTTGTAGGGGAAGAATGGGGGTTGTAGAGTAGAGTGGTTGAGTAGTTAGCATTGTAAGGTATATATAGAGAGAAGGTGAATTGTCAGCAACATTACACTGATATTGGAGTGAATTGTCAAGTCATCACTTGGTTTTAGTGTCTTTATTATAGCAGTAATAATGCATTGATATATGTAGTGCGTTGTCAAAATCAAGGTCTTTATTATTGCAGTAAGAATGGACTGGTCTATGTAGTGTATTGTCAAGTCATGACATGGTTGAAATGTCTTTATTTATTATTGCAGTAATAATGGACTGATATATGAAGTGAATTGTCAAATCAAGACAGGGCTCATCAATAATATCATGATTTGAATAATTGGATACATATATTAAAACATTAAAAACATTTAGATTTATTAATTTGATAATTTCATACAACAACCGAGACTAAGACTAATTAACGAACTAAAATAACATTACATTGGAAAGTAGGATGTAAATTAAATAACATTAATCTTACTAAAGGAAAATCAGAAAATTACATTGGAAATAAAACCTTAACTAGATCTCTCTTAAGTTGTTGTTCTTCCTCAATTAAATCATTCCTTAATGGAAGCACCTTGAATAATTCTAAGTTAATCTTCCTGTTTTTAATTGCAATTTCTCTCTTTCTAGCTGGACCATGTCACTGTTGCTTTCCTTTTACGGTTTTTTCACCAAATGCCCCCGAGTTTTCATGAAATTCACCGGGTACCCCCGCACTTTTGAAAATACACGGGGTACCCCTCAGTTTCTGAACAATACACCCAAATGCCCTTAATGACTAACGGCGTTAACCGCCGTTAGTCATTAACCCTAATTTTTTATTTTAAACCCTAATTGACCCCTAATCCTAACTCTAATCCTAACCTTAACCCTAAACTCTAACCCTAACCCTAAACCCTAAACCTATCCCACCACCTCCTCCCCCACCCTCCCAACAGTCCCCTCTCCCACCACCGGCTAACAGTTCCCCCTCTCACCACCGCCAACCAGCCCCCCTCCCACCACCGGCCAACAACCCCCTCCCACCACCGCCAACCAGCCCCCCTTCCATCACCGCCCAACAGCCCTCCTCCCTAATCCCCCCACTCCCGACGTTTTCCCCATTCCCGACGGTTAACCCTCGTTGATTTTCACACCCTCCCTCCTATCCCCAGTCTATTTCGGTACCTTCCCCCGCAACCGCAGTCGATTTCGACACCCTCCCCCCCACTCCAGCCGGTTTTTGTTCAAAGGGTTAGGGTTTCTGGGTTGTTCATCAACGAAGGTGGAGGTTTGGTGCCGAAATCGACTAGGGTTGGGGGAAGGGTGCGCGACAATCGACACGGTGGAGGGGGTGGGAGGAGGGGACTGAAACTCATCAGAGGTGAGGGGAGGGGAGGGAAATTCGAGTGGGGGCTTGGTGGGGTGAGCGGCTGCGAGGGGGTGGAGGTAGGGGCTGCGAGGGTGGGGTGGGGCGCGACCGGGGTGGGGGAAGGGCGGTCTGCTGATGTGGTGGGTAGGGTGGGGTTGGGGAGGGGGTCTGCTGGGTGTGGTGGATGGTGGGGTGGTAGGGTGGTTAGGGTTTAAGGTTAGGGTACAAGGTTTAATGTTAGAAGTTAGGTTAAGTTAAGTTATGGTTAGGGTTAGGTTTAAGGTTAGGGTTAGTAGTTAATTATGGCTGAAAACAACAAAATAACAGTTAATGACTAATGGTGGTTAACAGAGTTAACCGCCGTTAGTCATTAAGTGCATTTGGGTGTATTATTTAGAAACTAAGGGGTACCGCGTGTATTTTCAAAAGTGCAGGGGTACCCGGTGAATTTCATGAAAACTCGGGGGTATTTGGTGAAAAAACCGTTCCTTTTATTAATCCTTTGGATCTCGACTTGAAGTTCTTTGTTTTTCTCTAAATTTAATTTTTGGACTTGATCCATCCACTCTTGAAAGGCTCCTGCAGGCATGTTCAAAACCTTTCCATTGCCTTTATTTTTGGTGAATCCGCCGTTTGGAGTAGTTGGGTCTCCACTGCTTGGCGTATTTGGCTCACTTGAAGTGGAGTAGTTGCCAGCTTCATTGATCCTCCACCTCTTTGAGCCACTTTCTTGATTAGTTGTCTTCTTTTTGCAAGCTTTGACAGTATCTCCCATAGGCTTCCATACATCATTATGCCTCAGAATTTTCCAACAATGAATCTTATTGAAGTCTATATTATTATCCTTTTTGTAGGTTGCAAATGCAGTTTTCATGACGTCGTCATCGGACTCACCACTTTTCCGACGAGCCTTTGCATGAGCATATGCACCAACAAAGTTGGATACTTTTGGATGTATTCTTTTCCATTGACTTTGTAATTGATCCAACTCTCTGTCAAATGGTAAGATATCAGACTCCTTGAAACTTTCAACTCCTTCTTCCCAGCATCGATCTCTATACCACTTAACTTCCTTAAACATTTCAGTAATTTTTGTCCAGAAGATAATTGATGTTTGTTTAGTATTACTACCTTTATCTTGGCTTACCGTTAGCCAAGCCTTCACGAGAACCTCTTCTTCAGATGGCCTCCAGAATTTCCCCGGCCCTTTATCTTCTTCTTCGTTGTTGACATCATCACGCTCAACCGATGCAGCTCGAGACCAATATGAACTACTGAAGTTCGGAAATGACCCTTCACCGTGTGACTGCTGGAAATGCTGAGACATAGGAAATGGTGTTTCATCTTGAGAATAACTATAATTCTCATTCGAATTGTATAGATTTTCTTGTGAATGTGGACCAAATTGGCAGTAAGAAGGTGCATTTGAGAAATTCATATTATGTTGGGGGAGTTGTTGGTTAAGTTGAGTAGGATACATCATATTTTGTGAGTTGTATCCCATATGAAAATTTGGTTCAGTTTGAGAATTGAGATCAATTTGGGAACTAGACGATTAAAAACTTAGATTAATGTGAGGTTGTTGAGGTCTTTTGGATTTTGAAGGTTTTTTTTTCTACCGGGTTTGGGATCCATAACTAATTTTTATTAGGAGAGAAATTTATTTTTGTAGGGTAGATAAATGAAGAAAGGAAAGAAATATGACTTTCAATAACAATATGAGCTTAAAAATAAGATGTGTAAAAATAGCTCAATATTAGTCTCTATTTATAGACAAAAAAAAATATAGATGTTGGTGTTTTTTAAAAAAAAAAAATTAAAACTGACAATATGTCCGTTGCAAAAATTTACAACGCTAACAATTACAAACAATCCTAGCTGTTAGATTGGAGAAATGAGGGGCTTTGGATGGCTGCCATGCAGCAGAGTGGACCCCACTTCATTTTGAGCCTCCTTTCCCCTTGTGCCATGTAGCGATGAACTCCTATTTGCCTTGACATTTTGAGATCGTTCCCACGATCTGAGCAACACTCTCTTTCCTTCTTTTTTTCTCTCTCCTATTTGTTTAATGGGTTTTATTGTCTCTTTCTTCATGATGATCCAAAATGGATCAACCAATGGCTTTCCTATAATTGTGTATTAGAGTGAATTATAAAATTTTGATTTTATGAAATTATACATTGAGACGAATCCAACACATATTACATTATAACATTTGATATTATCTAATATTGAATAATGCATGGTCAAACCTCATAGATGAATAGTAGAATTTTCAAAGTGTAGCAAGTAATTTAAAACGGAGAAAGTATAAAATACAAATGCTTCATGTACTATGTTGTTGGATATGTCTTAATATGTATTTTTAAATATCATGATTTCATAATTTTACTAATCAATAACTAAATATATTAACAATCAAACTCAAAGTAGTGCCTTGACATGTGTGAAAATCACTTGTTGCATGAATATTAGAAACAGAGGAAGTACATAAAGTTGTATAGATTCGCCTAGGTTTCTACACTTGGTGCTCTTTTTTCATGCCAAGTGTCTCTTTATTATAAGGAAACAAAATATAGTGTAGTGTACGGAGAATATCTCATATTGTATAGATTCGCCTATTCATTGATGCGGTCGTTGAAAAAATGCTAAATTAATAATGTAACTTAGCTAATATAGTTAGTAAGTATAGGATTGAATGTTGAATCTATAAGTAAGCAAGTTTTCTTTAGTTAAGTGTTAATAAACTTGCTAATTGATATGAGGTAAATCTATTTTTGGGGTTTTGAACAAATGAAATGCTATGAAATTCAACATTAGATTCAATTAAAAACTAAACAAAATTCAACCCGCCACTAAATAGTTATATGTATTGATTGATATATAAGTTTGATTTGCAAGATTTCAAATAAGAAGAATAATGCAATTAAATCGCCTAAGTAATATATTGTTCTTATATGTTGACTATAAGTTTTGATGATGACTTGCACATAAACAAACTTAACTTGTCTAATAAAACTTTGAATTCTCATGAAGTTTTACATGTTCTTGAAATCTCACATGCTTCTAAAAGTAACTTGTGGAGTAACAAGTTTTTTAAATCACAAATAAATGGAGTTTGTTGCCCTTGGTGTTTTGATGATGGCAACATAGTAAATGATCTAATAATGGTTTCACTAAGTATGTTTTAGCTATCAACTGTCATACTTTTATTCACTGGTAGAATAATTTTATATTGTTGCAGTTTATAAGTGGCCTATTGATGCGGATCTCGCACCTCCGCAAATCAAGACGCATCAATAGGTAATAATCTATTATTGCAGTTCAGATTCCAAGCAATAGATTAAACCTATTATTGTGGTTGTGGCCTAAAACTGTAGCAATAGGTTAGATTAAACTTTTATTTGGGAAAAATGGTTGGCAAGTATTAAAGTGATGAGTTAAAAAGACAGAAATGTAGGAAAAGTCCACATCATAATTCGTAGCAAATATGACAAGTATAACATATGCTAATGTGCGATGCGTGTGTCTGAGAAGCTCACGCTGAATTTCAATGGCCCGACTCCATCGAGCTAGATGAGCCCGACTCTATCGGGCGGTCAGCTGTGAGTGTTGTACGTGGTCGCTTGTGATGAGACGAATATGCGATAAAGTGAGTTGGCCCAATTTGATCGGGCGTGTTCGGCCCGATCAGGCGGTTGACTCGATACGCTTATTTCAATGATTTTCGGATTATTTTCGTATGACTTTTCCTCTTTGTTTTAGGTTTAGTATAAGTAGGGAAAATTAGAACATTACTTAGACGCCTTTTATTTACCTTTTGTTTAGCTTTTAATTTCATAGTTCTCTCTCTACAGTGATTCACAAACCTTAGTTTATTGCTTTCTCTTTGGATTCAATATCAAATCTTTGGATTATTTGCAAGTTCAATATAGTTCTTTAATTTGGTAATCTTCTTTATTTCTTTCTCTATTACTGATTAGATTCATCTCTTAGTTATTTGTAAAAGTGGGAATCATTATATTGATTGTGTTATTATTTTCATAATATGAGTAAGTAGTTTTATTTCTAGGGTTGTGGGGATACATGTTTGCAATGAGGGATTAATGGATTTTTCTAATTTCCTTCTATTTTGATTGTTTCCGATGGTTGAATCGTTCATGCTAAATTTATAAATTAGGTATAATTTGTATTTTTACTACCGCAATACGGAATCTGCTTCGAGAGGAGAGATATCGTATAAGCTTTCAATCTTTGGGAAGAGTAATCCTTGATCATGCGAGAGAGGCCAGGTGATCTTTGAGGGAGATAATGTTCGAGAGAAATTACATGTGCCCTAAGTAAATTGACTTATTAGGTAGTTGTTATTCGTCCTTGATTTCCCAAATTGAATGCATATTGATCCATAATCCTAGTTCTTTATTAATTGATTCATTCCCTCATATTTAATTCTGTTATTTGCTTAGTTCAGTTAAAACTCTTTCCATCTAGAATTAGTATAATATTAGAATTCAGATACAATAGTATAACTTTCTCCTTGTGGATTTGATCATGACTTCCATAAGTACTAGTTAGCGGACCTTAGGTTATTTTTTATTAGGTGATACGACTTTAGCCTATCAAATTTTGGAGCCATTGCCGGAGAGACAGTGTATTTTCTTAATCTAAATTATACTATTACATTGACTTACTCTGAAGAACACTTGTTCTTTGGAGCATCTCACGTTTGTTTTAGTGTTTTTGGTGTATGAGTAGAAAATTAAAATCCCCAAAACTCATTCCATTTGAGCCAGAGCTTGAAAAGACCACTTGTAGACTCAGAAAGAAAACTAAGTAAGCAAAGTTGTCTGCAGGGACACCTTCCCAAGAGACACCTTCTCCACCATCCTCACCACAACAAGAATTCCCCTTCACCCCTATTTCTCTAACAATGGGTGAGAAACCTTCAAGGATTATGCACAACCATCCTCTAATAATGTAACCACTAGAGTACGGATGCCTACTATCGCTACTGCAAGATTTGAAATCAAATCTTATGTGCTGAACATGGTTCAAAATAATTAATTTGTTGGGTTACCTTCTAAAGACCCAAACTAGCACCTGCAACGATTTTCACAATGTTGTGCTACTTAGAAACAAGCTGGTGTTTCTACTGAGGAGATGAAAATGATTCTATTTGGCTTTTTTCTGCGACATAAAGCTCTATTTTGCTATAACAAGTTTCCTACCTCTTTCAAATGGTATCCATATCAAAAGACTGCAGATATGCGCCATGAGATAGTGACTTTCACCCAAGATCCTGGAGAGTCATTGTCTGAAGCTTGGGAAAGATTCAATGATTTGTAGCACCTTTGTCCTCATCATGGTTTTGACAAGTGGTATTTGTGTTAGATTTTCTACACTAGAGTTGATGCAAATACAAGATAGATAATTGATGGAGCTTCTGGTGGGTTTTTATTGGATAAAGCTATGGAAGAAGGGTATGAACTTCTGGACAAACTAACTTCTAATCAAGCATCTACTATTCGTTCTTCTATGAAAAAAGGAGGCAAACATGATGTTGGGGCCTATTCTTTATTTTTCATGCAACTAGCTACTCTAAACCAGAAGATCGATTCTTTGAAGCTAGGTAATAATTCCCCCTCTCACATGAGTGTTAAACGTGATGACTAATGCTTCTAGCTACAATGCTTTCATATGTGACGCTTGTATGATAGCTGGACACAACTCTCAAGAGTGCCCTGCTCTCCCACCTTCTAGTGAGACAGTGCATGCATTGCAGTCACAACACAAGCCCTAGTTCGATTCATATATACTCCAATACATAAAATTATGGGATGCTAGATCATCCCAATATCTCATATATAATGTGTTGAATCTGGTACAACAACATTATCCACAGCCTCAACAACAAGAATAGTCCATACCACAACCCCAATTTTTGCAGTATCAGTCACAACCACAAGCTCCTCCTAGATTTCAGAGAAATCAGTTTCAACAGCATCTTAGCACACCTCCTTCAGACCCAACATATTGTTAAACTCAAAAATCTCATGTTGCAGATGCATAAAGGTATCCTTTCTTTTCAAGCAGATACTAGGTCTCAGTTTGAGAACCTACATGCTCAGAATCAGCTACAGGAGACACCTACCTTCGTAACCAAGGGACACTACCATATGCTACCCTCCGAAGTGGAGTGCAGTGATGCTAGAGGTGGAATCATCGGTTGCTAAGCAACCACAGGACGTGCCTAAGGATGTTGAACCTCAGGCAAAGCAAGGAGTTGTAGATAAGAGTGCGAAGGTGACTAAGGAGAAAAGTGTGACTCCGATGATCAAGCTACCATTATCAAATCGGATGCTCAAAAAGAAGCGTGACCACCAGTACAGTAAGTTTTTAGAGGTGGTAAAGAATCTGCAAGTAACAATTCCTTTTAGTGAATTATTAAATCAAGTGCCTACTTATTCTAAATTTTTAAAAGAACTTTTGATATGGAGAAGGACTCTCAGTGAGGTGTAAACTTTGGCTTTTACTGCTAAATGCAACGCTCTTTTACAAAATTGGTCTCCACCTAGATTGAAAGATCTAGGGAGTTTTTCCATCCCCTGTCACATTGGCACCATATTTATTGATGAAGCTTTATTTGATTTGGGTGCAAGTGTAAATGTCATGCCACTTTCTATCTGCAAGCAAAAGAACATGGGTGACTTAAAATGTACTACCATTACTCTACAAATGGCTGACCGTTATGTGAATATCCCCTAGGTATATTAGAGGATGTTCCTGTTAGAGTAGGTAAATTCTTTATCCTTGTAGACTTTGTTATATTAGACATGGCAGGAAGATACCCGAACACCCATTATCCTCGCGAGACCTTTCCTCCACACTGCTGCAGCAGTTATAGATGTTAAAAGTAGGAAACTGAAATTAATTGTGGGAGATGATAAGGTTATTTTTAGCATGACCATTTCCTCTAAAAGCCCAATGTTAGAGGAAACATGCTATAAAGTTGATGTTATTGATGACCCGACCCATGATTGCATCCCCCATCTCCCCTCCTGTGATATTTCAGATGATGTGCTTATCTTATAGTCTAATACAGGTGAAGCGCATTGTTTAACGGTCTTGACGACTCACCAAATGGCAATTGGGTACAATATTGATGACTTGACATGAATAAACCCCGACTTTCATGCGCATCAAGTTCATCTAGCGAGGGCCACCACCCCAACATTCTGGTCCAACACGGACTAGAAGGGGTGGTAATGCAAGCAGTGACAAAACTACTAGATGCAGGTTGATGGACACCTGATGTCCATGTCCCTTTCCTTTCCTTGTTGCAATGAGGTCATGCCAAGTTCAGCTTGGGGAAGGATTTCTGTAAGTACTTCTTTTATTTCTTTTATTTTTTCACTTCTTTTTAGATTAGTTTAGTTAACTCAATTGCTTTCAAATAATGAGGTCACGCCAAGTTCAGAGTGATTCGCAAACCTTAGTTTGTTGCTTTTCTCTTTGTCATCAATATCAAATCTTTGGATTATTGGCAAGTTCAATATAGTTCTTAATTTGGTAATCGTCTTTATTGCTTTCCCTATTATTTAATTAGAATTATTTCTAAGTTATTTGCAACCTTTCCAAGTATGAATTATTATATTGTTTATGCTATTGTTTTCATAAATATGACTGAGTAGTTTTTTTTTCTATGATTGTGGGGATCTACGTATGCAATGAGAGATTGATGGATTAGTCTAATTACCTTCTATCTCGATTGTTCCGTGGTTGAATCGTTCATGCTAGATTTATAAATTAGGCCTGATTTGTATTTCTACTATCGCAATACTGAATATGCTTCGAGAGGAGATATACTGTATATGCTTTCAATCTTTAGGCAGAGTGATCCTTGACCATGCGAGAGCGGCTAGGATTGTTGGGGGGGGGGTAATGTTCAATAGAAATTACATATGCCCTAAATAAATTGACTTATTAGGTAGCTGTTATTAACTTAGTTCAATAAAAACTCTTTCCATCTGATTTAGTTAGTATAATATTAGAATTAAGATACAATAGTATAACTTTCTCCTTGTGGATTCGATCCTGACTTCCCTAACTACTAATTTGTTGAACTTAGGTTATTTTTAATTAGGTGATAAGGTTTTAGCCTGTCAATCTGCCACTATGCCACGGTGGGTGCAGGGATGGGGTGCTACTGGGCAATGGGGGGGATAGTAGGGGGCAGCATGGGGTTGGCAGGGGGTTGCAGGGCTGGGGGGAAGCAAAGGAGGTGCAGGACAGTAGGGGGTTGTAGGGCTGGTTTGGGGGTCCCAGGGGGAGTACTGGGATGTGTGGGGGTGTTGACGGGCAATGGGGGGATGGTAGGGGTGTTGGGGGTGGGGTGTGCTGGTTAGGGGTGAAAGTTCGGTGTACGGTTTGGATTACGGCCTAATCCAATCCGATCTGAACAGAATTTAGATTTCAATTTTCCAATCCAAATCTAAACCTATTAGAGTTTGAATCCGATCCAATCTAATCCGAATTTTCATACTCTAGATTGGATCTGATCTGAAAAGATGATTGTTAACACTCTAGTTTTTCGATGAAATAAATTAAGCACAACAACAGCCTAGTAGATTTAAGAAATGAGGAATTAAGTGATTTTACTATTGTAGGGGAAGGGTTAAAGTGATACGCCTATTGGGCAATGGACTAGGTTTTTTCTATTGCTGGTGTTGGGCTGCTAAAATTTTTTTTTTACAAAAATACTGAACCAAAAGAACTGCGGTTTTAGGCCTAAATCGTACCCCTTTCATGGAAATAGGGCTGGAATTTTGGCCGAAAACCGCATCCCTTCTAATCTGGAAGGGTTGCGGTTTCGGGCCTAAACTGTATCCTTGGGAGTGAAGAAGGGATGCAGTTTTCCTTTTGCCCAAGGGTTGCGGGCCAAAAATGCAGCCCTTAGGGCTATTTTAATCGCAACCTTTAACGTTTTTTCCACTAGTGTTCCCACTTGTTTTTTGGAGATAAACTTATTTTCCATAAAGACACCATTACAAGAAACAAACACTTTGCTTTCTCTTTGGATGTAGAAGTTATTTCCCTTAGTCTCTTTTGGACAACCCACAAAGACACATTTATCGAGTTTCAGTGAAACCTTATCAGAGTGTAAAAGTTTTATATAAGCTTCACAACCCTATATCCTTAGAAATGACAATTTTGGAACATTTCCAAGCCACATTTCAAATGGTGTCTTCTACACTGCTTTGAATGGTGCTCTATTAAGTGTGAACATCGTTTTTTTCCATCGCAAATCCCCATAATGAAATAGGAAGATCATCGAGACTCATCATGGATCGAACCATATCTAGCAGAGTTCGATTTCTTCTTTCAGAAATGCTATTAAACCGTGGTGTTCCTAATGGATTCCATTGTGAAAGTATGTCACAATCCTTTAAATGATCATCAAATTCTTGAGATAAATATTCACCACCACAACTGGATCACAATGCTTTAACTTTCTTCCTAAGTTGGTTATGTACTTCATTTTGGAACTCCGTGAATTTTTCAAATGATTATGACTTATGACGCATGAGGTAAACATATCCAAATCTGCTTACATCATCGATAAAAGTAGTGAAGTAAATGTACCCTCCCCTAGCCAAAGTACTCATAGGTCCGCACACTTCAGTATGTATAAGAGTTCAAAGATCATTGGCCCTTTCACTTGAACCCGTGAAAGGATACTTTGTCATTTTTCAATCAAGCAAAACTCACAAGTATCCAATTATTTGAAATCAAATGATTTGAGAGTTCATCTTTATAAAGTTTATTAATTTGAGTTGATGTGGCCTAATTGATAATGCCATAGGTATATATACTTTGTATCATTTGCTTTATATTTTCTTGATGTCTATGTTATAGATGTGGGTTTCTAAGTCCAGCAAATATAAACCATTTGATAACTTAGCGGAGACATAGAACATATCATTTAAATACCCAGAACAACAATTGTTCTTTATTGTAAATAAATAACATTCGCAATCAAAAAATAAGAATCGAAATAATGTTCATTGTGATAGCAGGAACATAAAAACAATTAATAAGCTCTAAAACTAATCCCGAAGTTAATAGTAGACAATATACTACTACTACCAATGTAGCAACTTGTACTCCATTGCCAATGCGAAGATCTACTTCTCCCTTTCCTAATGTTCTACTTCTTTTGAGGCCTTGCATATTACAGATAATGTGTGAACCACAAGCGGTATCAAATACCCAAGAAGTAGATGTTACTAAATTAATTTCTATAACATACGTATCTGAAGTAGAAACTTCTTTCTTCTGATCCTTCAGATACCTGGGGCAACTACTCTTCCAGTGACCAGCGTTCTTACAAGTGTAACAATAGTGGTCATCAGCATTTTTTGGTTTTGGTGCAGTGTTTTGCTTTTTATATGTTTTAGACTTATCAACCTGTTTGCTTTCGTTATTCTTAATTGCAATCCCAATCCTATTGAGCGATCACCCTTTACTAACCATAAGAATATCCTTACTCTTTTCCTAGCTTGTTAGGAATGTTTCGCTCGGTTTGAGTGCATTTAATGAATCTCTTGCATCTTTGCTTTCTCTCCTTGCATGTGAAAGCTTTTGAACTTTTCAGTTCTGAGAACGATTCTCATATCCCTTTCACTTACAATAAAACGCTCATCATTCGATTTGTCCTTGAAAATCACGAAGCGCAAATTACAAGTAGAGTTGTTACCAGACATGATTAATACAACCAAAAATAAGAAATAATTCAATCAATGTTTATCAAAAGCAGCAATTAAACAAATTTTAATTAATTACTACCCTGTATTAGAAATGAAAGTCCACTATTGAACAAAGAAATAACCAAGATCCCCTCCCACTACAATTAAACAGACTTTGGCCATGCCTTCAATCTATAGTTGTTGAGGTGTGTAAATACTTGCCTAATTATAACTAATTATAAGGCTTGGTAGACAAGTCAACAAGTCCTTGTTTACTCCTATCCCTTAGCTTCAAAATCTAAAACTTTGTCTTTTGATCATATTATTGAGTTAAACCAAACGTTAACATGTATGTTCCAAGAACCTACCCTACTATCCTCGAAATTATGAGCAATGACACCCTGCTTTGGTATAACCTATTACTCATGATCTAAGGCTTTATAGGTGTTGTTTGAAAACGCAATTAAAACTCAATATTGCTTTAGGGACCTAAGTTTACTAATATGGTCAATCAATAGTGAACACATAAATCAACTAACCACATATAAACTTAGAAGCAAGCATGAGGATCCAAAGAGTTTCAAGGATGGTGATCCATGGAGATTCAAGGGAAGTTTCATGAAGATTAGTTTTTCCTAAGTTTAGGGGACATATATACTAGATCATCTTTTAATTATTGTCTTTATTGGTTTTAGCATATATTTTGTTTAGTAATATGATCATATGAATATTATGAATTAGGTAAAACTGATACCACTGTAGGAACATATAGATGCATATATAGCAGAATTTCAGGAAACAATTTCCTAACATTTATCATAGGGTCGCAAACATAATCAAACACATGAATCAATAAATATGAATTATATGTACAACCTTTGTGGTGTAATTTCCCTCATTGGCGGAGCCAGTATTCTCAAAGTGTGGGGACAAAATCCGACTGTTGAGCATTCAGAAAAAAAAATTGTAAATTTTTTTAGAAAAAGAACAATACAACCAAATTTTTTAATACTTAATGTTTTACATCCAAAATTCTAAAATGTTAGATAAATTGTCGAATATTGTAAACTAACAATTTCCTAATTATGAGTTCTTTTGAAGACAAATTGTCGAAGATCGGGTTGATTTCCTTAGCCTTGGACTTGTTAGAATTAGGTGAATCTGAATCACTCGACATTTCCTATTAAATCGATAAACATTAATCAATTACATATCAAAGTAATCAAACCAAACTATTCAATATTTCAATTATAAATCAACCCATATTTACAATTTCCTAATTAAAAAATTCGAAATTGCAAACTAATAATTTCCTAAATCATGATTTCATGACCAATTCCAAATCAACAATCATAAATCCACAATGTAAATATTACCTTAATAAAAACTAAAACTAAAACTTAGGGTTTATAAAACTTACTAACTGACTGAAGTGATGGTCAGTGACTGGGCGTCTTAGGAGGTCGGGCTGTCGGCGACTGGACGTGGACGGTGGGGGTGGGGGTGGCGGCGTCGCTTCTTTGGCTAACTCCTTCGTCCCTTTGCGACTTCGTCTACTCTCCTGACTCATTGTTCAAAGTTTGTGACTTTGTTCCTCTTCCTCACCGCTCATCATTGTCGACTCCGGCGATTGCGAATGTGCGGTCAAGCGGTCGTCGTTCCGCCGAGTTTGGGGTTTTTTGTTTTTTCAGTTTCTCACTTCCTTTCAGCGTGTTTTTTTTTTTTAAAAAAAACCCCTCTTCCTCACTTTCATGTGTCTGCCCTGCGTGTTTTTTCGTTTTTTTTTAATGAAAAATTAAAGTGGAGGGGGGCATCTATTCCCATGTCCCCCTACTGGCTCTGCCACTGATTTCCCTATTATATACAAGCTTTTCAGATTTGAGAACCCCAAGTGTTGCTCCTCTAAACCAGTTGAACACTAACGTCTATTAGAATGGAAGAGAAAAGATCTTTTACTGTTGGTAGTATAGGCACCGATTAGGGGGGAATATATTAGCATTGCACTAGCTCTCTTTCTTGTGAAAAGAAACTACTTGATGAAAAATGATCACCTCCTATTCTCCTCCTATTTCCTTATGGCCGGCCAACTCTAAGTGTCCAACTTGTTCTATAATATGTGACATCATAGGATTAATTTATTTTAGTTATATACCCACTTAGTATTTTCCTATCTATACTAATATATTAAAAGGCGTTCGTAAACAAGGAACGGTGCCACGTGGCGCTCTCCCTAAGTTCATTTTACTCTATGTCATCCACATACAACCAAAAAAATTAGAAATTGCATAGTGTAGGATTCGATCTCGTGACTTCAAGTTTATATACTACTAGAGTTTTAACCACTAGACCAAGTGATATTTGATGTTATCATTTTAAAGTATAATATTAATAAATGAAAAGTTTCCTTACCCGGGGGATAGCCCGGGTCTAATAACTAGTTAATCATATTTATTGCCTAGCAAGAAAATATGATTACTAAAATAATTAACTTTATTATCTTGATCATTTTTTTCCTATTTTTATTTAGTAATTGTCGGTATGTCTAATGACATATTCATTCATTGGCTTCTTCGTACTTTTGACTCCTCGAAAGTACTTTAACCAAAAGGATCCCCTTTTTTCTCAAACCACGATTTGTAATGATCCAGTATACGAGTTGATCGCTCCTCAAATGAAAGTTTTAGCTCAACTGAAATCGACTCAACTGGAATCACATGAGAAGGATCGTTGCAATACCTACGCAACTCGACACATGAAGAATGTCTTGAACCATTGACAACTTGAGTGGAAAAGCTAATAGATAAGCAACTTCCCTAAGCTCTCAAAAATCTAACAGGAACCCACATACACTTTGGACTTACTTGCCCCCACTAGAAGAATACTATTTGCGGCGGTCATTAAGTGGCCTATTGCAGCGGTTTTGGCCACGCATCAATTAAAGGTGCATCAATAGGTAATTACCTATTGCTGCAGTTTTTGACCGCAACAATGTGTTCGCTATTTTCTACTTTTGTGGCCAAAACAGCAGCAATATGTATATTTTTTATTGAAAAAATACAACCTATTGCTGCGGTTCCTAGCCAAAACTGCAGTAATAGGTATATTTTTTATTTAAAAAATACAACATCTGCGAGTTTGGCCAGAAATCGCAACAATATGTCCACCTATTGCTGCGATTCTGGCAAGAACAGCCGCAATATTTTGAATTTGTTTTTTTTTTTAAATTATTTATGCAAGCATGTGACATCTAACCTCCTCATGCAGGAAGCAGAATGCAACAGTTGTAACAATATTTTCTCTATAAATTTTGGCATAGATCGGTTTGTGAATTGGATAAACTCTATAATTAGAGAATCAACCTGTACATATTATATCCAACATTCATCATCTAATCGTCTTAAATAACCAACATCCATCATCCAAATTCATCCATCATCCAAAATTCATCCATCATCCGAAATTTATCCAACATCCATCATCCTCCAACAACCAAGTCAATACGATAATGTTGGTTGGTACAAGTTGCACTAGATTATATTCGTTGTAAAGATAGAGAAACAAAGCAAATAACCTACACAACGCAATCATCAATAAAGTATTTTGCCCACTTATTTTTCACTTCATTGATTTGATCTTCGGTATAAGATCAGAGGTAAAGGAACGAGAAACCTGAAAATAATTCACCAAAGTTAGCCTCAAATAGTTAAATAATATATGAAATGAATTGTAAGTGAACAAGAACTTACATCGTTGAAATCCTGCTAACCAGAATATAAAGTGTGTAACACCCCGATAATTCTCTCTTTCTGGAAAATACTTTTATAACAAATCTAGAGAATTACCCAGGCATTATCGCCCGTGTGATAACGTTTCGGCTTACTCAGAATTTTGCAGCGGAAAACAATTTACTAAAAACCAACTTTATTAAACTCATTAAATAAATGACAAGTTTTGAAACTAAACACACCAACTAAATAACCTCAAACTTAAGTAAAGAGTCCCTACGAAAACAACTTAAACTATGCTAAGTATAAGCCTCTCCATTCCAGATTCCCAATGTGATGCATCTGCAAACCTGTAATGTCAATGCAATACTGACTCTGCTCACCAGAAGGATCATCACAGGATCAATAGGCAAAGCCATGATCACACACACAAACAAGCACGTAATCAGCAAAGCTGAGTACTACATATCAGACATAAATAATCCTAAGCATGATACTACAACACAACTTGTAGAATAATAATAATAACATAAACAACTGCAGATGACTCTTACTGAACTAGACTCTAACTTTTATTTCTCTTTAAATGGAATAGTTATGGACGAGTTGTCTATACTGAAATAGGAAATACGGTCATGACTCCGTAAACCAAATTGACCTGCGATATCGAGGAACCTTTGAACTAAAGAGGAAAGGTGATCAATCCAATCCAGGAAAGCCATGGCTACCACCATGTACTCCAACCCTTAGTGTCCAACTCTAGACGTGCACCAGTCTAAAGTCTATAACCTATTCTCGTTTCACTTTACGTTGCATTCATTTTATACTTGTGTTGACACCAACCAAGCACATAATACTCACAACTAATAATCACATAACATCACAAAAACTCCTTTTTAATCTTAGAATCAACAAGTGTTCACAACTTACATCAAGACTCTTTTAACTTCTTTTATTCTTTACTAACTTGCCTGTTGAACCTAGCCAACAGTAAACTGTACCTTTATATAGGTATAACTCATATTACCAAATAAGATCCACGGTTCTTATAAGATAAATAAATAACTCAATGAATCTATGTAACACATGATTCAACTTACTTACATTAATTCACTCACGAATTAATACAAAACTGAACTCTTTGCTTGCATCAAACTTCCATACAAACATACATATTCATAATCTTCTATTTACATGTAGCACAAGGCAAAATATCATGTAAAACAATTTCAGTAAATCATATATATGAACAACAAGGTCCTATACATGATACTAATAAATAAAAACATCCCTAAGGCATGTTTCTAAACCATATAGCACGTAGACTATGTACGTACCTTGTATAAACGAACGGTAGGCCACTTTTAGCTCTAAAAGTCCCCTACATGAATTCTCCGCCTAGAAAATAAAATAATCAAGTAAATACTTGAACTAAAAAATACAGCAACTTTAAAAACGTCCCAAACCCTTTTAAACGTCTTTAAAATCGTTTTTATGTATTAAACTTTTTATTTTTAATCCCTAGTATAGTACAACTATTCTAGTGATTAAAAATCATTAAAAACCTTTAAAATACAAACTTTCTGAAATTCCAGCATTTATAAAAATTTATAAACTTCTGAAAATAATTTAATGCATATAAAAATCTATTCTAATCAAAACTCATATTTATACTTTAAATATATAGTTTCTAGTGATTTAAAACCCTAAAAACCATATTTTTCATAATAAAAACTGAAAATAATAAATCTGAAATTATTATTTTTATACATATGAAAACCGAAAATATATTGTTCATATAAAATAATAATTTAAATCATAAACATGCTAATAACAATAAAATAATGTAAAAATTAATACTTTAATGGAATCTTAGAGAAGAAGAAAAGAAAACAACCACAACAAGAGGAGGAAAGAGGCGCCGGCAGCTGTGGCAGCAGCAAGGGTGGCGGCAGCAAGAATCTTGGCTTCAAGAAAATATTTGTGACGTTTCTTGTTCAACAAGAAACGTTACTTAGCGAAGAAGAAACGATTTTTGAGAGGAATATGAACTCACGGCACAAAGGAAGAGGAGAGAGAGAGAATGTCGATTGAGAGGAGGAAAAATATGAATACTGATGTATATAAAAATAATTGGGTTGATAAAATAATTGGGTTTTAGGATATTTAAAAAAGAACTAATCCTTTTAGGTTTAGGAAAGAGAGATAAGATTTAAAAAGATTTGATGACTAATAAGATGATCAACTTAGGACTTTAATCATCAATAGGACTCTTTTCCTTTTTATCCTTTTAGGAGTTTCGATTCCATTAAACTTCTTTTTAATAAATACTTTTTTAATACTTAAAGCTTTATTAAGACATGCTTAATTAAAACATTTTCAATTTTATTAAGCTATGAAAATATTTTTAGTTGACTTTTAAAATAGTCAACCCTTTTTAAAAGTCAAATCATTTTCCAAACTCATTTGGATTTAAATATAACTACATAAATACTTTAATATATTTATGAAAATCCTTTAAAAATGTGGGGGATTACAGTCTACCCCCCTTAAAAGAAGTTTCGTCCCGAAACTTAACACAAAACCCTCGTACTTTCAAAAGTTTGAACAAACATTTCGAAAACTTTTGAGAAAAGGTAGTGCCTCTCGTGCACTTTCCCATTTTTAAAACACTTGTGTTACTTATGAACACTTTTCTTATGCGGAGACTCTACTTCTTTTGCACTAACATGTGCAAATTGCCCAACATAGGCATACATATGCATGAAAATCTCATAAAAATAAACAAAAAGCGCGAAATTTATCGCATTCTACCCCCCTTAAAGAAAACGAGTTACGCCCTCGTAACTCACCTCAAGGAATAGGTCTGGATACTTTTTCTTCATATCCTCTTCGGCTTCCCACGTTGCCTCTTCTGACTCGTGGTTAGACCAAAGAACTTTGACAATATGAACATCCTTGTTACGCGTACTACGCACTTTCCTGTCGAGAATCTTGACAGGTCTTTCCTCATAAGTGAGGCTACTATCTATCTGAACTCTTCAGGCTCTAACACTGGCGCTCATCAGGGATATAGCGCTTCAAGTTGGGATATATGAAACACATCATGCATCTTTTCAAACTCCATTGGCAATGCCAATCTATAAGCTACTTTCCCAATGCGCTCCAAAATCTCATATGGGCCTACATATTTAGCACTCAGCTTGCCCTTTTTCCCAAATCTCATAACGCCTTTGGTGGGTGATACTTTCAGGAATACTTTATCACCTACAGCGAACTCATCTTCGCGCCGTTTTAAGTCTGCATAACTCTTCTGCCTATCTTGCGCAGCTTGAATTCGAGCCTGAATCAATCTAACGTTCTTGACGGTCTCCTCAATAATTCGTCCCCAAAACTATATTCTCACTATAAGTCATTCCAGCAAATGGGACTTCTACACTTCCGTCCATATAACGCCTCAAAAGGTGCCATCTTTATACTCGCATGGTAACTATTGTTGTAAGAAACTCAATCAAATCTAATTGGTCCTCCCAACTTCCTTGAAAATCTATAGCACAAGCTCGCAACATATCCTCCATAGTTTGGTTAGTCCTCTCAGTCTGACCATCGGTCGCAGGGTGAAAGGCGGTACTCATCTTTAATGTTGTCCCAAGGTTTGATTGGACCTTTTTCCAAAACTTAGATAGAAATCTAGAGTCACGATCCGAGATAATGTCCTTTGGAACTCCGTGCAATCTCACTACATGCTTGATATAGGTTGTAGCGAGTTGCTTCTTCTTCCATGTCTCCTTAATAGGTATGAAAACAGCGGACTTGGTCAGTCTATCCACTATAACCCAAATGGTATCATTTCCACTCCTCGACTTGGGTAAGGCAGTCACAAAGTCCATAGAAATCGAATCCCACTTCCATCCAGGAACCTCTAGGTTGGACTTTCCCCATGGGTCTCTTATGGTCTATCTTCACTTTCTGACAGGTTAGACACTTAGACACATACTCAGCTACTTCTCGCTTCATGTTCGGCCACCAATAATCACCTTAAGATCCTTATACAGCTTGTCACCCCCAGGGTGCACAGAATACGGAGTATTATGCCCCTCATCCATAAGACGTCTCTTAAGGTCATTGCACTTCTGTGGTACACACCACCTCCCTTTAAACCTTAGACTCCCATCATCATGAATCTTGAAGTCTACTTCCTTACCTTGCTTCATTTTCTCTTTAATCTTGTCTAGATGCTCATCCCCGACTTGACCCTCAATAATCTCATCGAAAACTGACACTCCCAAAGAAGATTACTAAGTCTAGCCTCACTTTCCCCAGGATTTAAAATTTCTAGGTTCAACCTTTGCATATCTCTACACAACTCCTCAGGGACTATCAAAGCACTCAAGCTATGACTCGATTTTCGACTCAAGGCGTCAGAACCACATTTGCTTTCCCTCATGATACTGGATCTAGATCTAATCCTTAATCAACTCTAGCCATCTTCTTGCCTCATATTCAAGTCTTTTTGGGTAAATATGTATTTAAGCTCTTATGGTCTGTAAATATCTTGCAAGTTGCTCCATAAAGATAATGTCTCCAAATCTTCAATGCAAACACTATGGCAGCTAACTCTAGATCATGGGTAGGGTAATTAGCCTCATAAGGTTTCAATTGACGCGACGCATAAGCTATTACCTTACCATTCTGTTGCAACACACAACCCAAACCATTTTTCGAAGCATCACTATAGACCTCAAATCCCTCATTCCCATCAGGTAGGGTTAAGACAGGTGCAGTGGTTAAACGATCCTTCAAGATCTGAAAAGCTTCCTCACACTTCTCATTCCACTCAAACTTGGACTCCTTTTTCATCAAATTAGTCATAGGTCTGCTATCTTCGAGAAATCTCTCACAAATCTCCTATAATAGCCAGCTAAACCCAAGAAACTCCTAATGTCAGACACACTCTTTGGAGTTGGCCACTCACTCACAGCTTGAATCTTAGCAGGATCTACAGAGACTCCTTCCTTAGACACAAAATGACCCAAAAATGCTACTTTCTCCAAACGAAACTCACACTTAGAGAACTTGGCATATAATTGGTTCTTCCTCAAGGTTTCCAAGATAATCCTCAAATGTTCATCATGCTCGGTTTCATTCCTCGAATATATCAAAATGTCATCAATGAAAACCACTACGAACTTATCTAAAACTCATGAAAGATTCTATTCATCAAGTCCATAAATATAGCAGGAGCATTGTTAACCCAAATGGCATTACAGTGAACTCGTAGTGACCATAACGCGTTCTAAAGGCAGTCTTAGGTACATCCTTATCAGCTACCCTCAATTGTGATATCCTGAACGTAAGTCAATCTTCGAGAACACACTCGCTCCATTCTGATCGAATAGGTCATCTATTCTAGGCAAAGGGTACTTTTTTATGATGTAACATTATCAACTCCCTATAGTCTATACATAACCTCATACTCCCATCCTTTTTCTTCACGAACAAAACAGGAGCTCCCCAAGGCGATGCACTAGGTCTGATATAACCTTATCAAAAGTTCTTGCAATTGCTCTTTAACTCACTCATCTCAGGAGGTGCCATTCTATAAGGTGCCTTAGATATAGGTGCAGTTCCAGGAACTAAGTCTATGGTAAACTCAACAGCTCTTGCAGGCGGCATACCTGAAATTTCACTCGGAAATACGTCCATAAACTCATTCACTATTGGAACATCCTCAAGTTTTAACTCACTTCTTACTCACATCTTGCACCTACAGAAAAAAGCTCACACCCCTTTCTCATCAACTTCTGCACTTGCAGGCAGAGATCACTCCAAAGTTCTTAGGTTTCCCAAATCGTCTATATGAGGTAATTTTCCCGAAGGGTTTCTCAAACTACTTTTTGAACTTCACAATCGATCCTGGCCTTGTAATGACTCAACCAGTTCATCCCAAGAATCACATCTAGGTCTCCCAAATTAAATTCTATTAAGTCAGACGGAAATACAAAGTCTCCTATCTTCAAAGGCAGATTTCTAAATAACTTGGTACACCTTATGATTTCTCCAATAGGTATGCTAATAGGCAACTCTAACACTTCAAAATCTACTAAACCCAATTGAATTTCCTCAATCAAACTTGCTCAAATCACTGAGCCTTTAACTCCTAGGGCTATTACCTCAAATGCAAACCTAGCTATGAACTTTCTATAATACTTAGAGATGTCATGCTCTCCATCCTAAGATTGATAAACTCTTGGCTTTAGTTTCCTCAAAAAACAGGGTAAAACTTTTCTCTTAAAGCAGCAATAAAAGATTCCCAAATAAACTCTTTCATAATACCGTAGTCTAGTCTCATTCTCTTTCTACTATAAGTCAGTCTCATCTTTCAGATACGATATAACTTGACCTTCTTTCATTTTCTCAGGACAGTTCACAGCCCCAAAAATCTTTTCAAACGCCCTAATCTGACTCTCTAAGAGATAGGGTCAGCTTACCCTTAAGGTACGCGGTTTATCTTAGCTAGTCTCTCAAACATGTCCCCGTCAAAATCGGGACTCTCAGTCTTCTTGCAGTCAAATTCTTGCCAATAGGCGAATAGCAAAGCTAAGGCATCATTTGTTTGACACTCTACTTCGCAACGAAACTTAACGTAACTCTACTTTGGTTCGATTCAGACTTACTTGCCATTTCCTACGAAGGCAACATTTGATTTGACCATAAAGATCGCATCAACAAACAATTTCACTAAGTTCCAACACGAAATGTTCTCTAATAACCACATAATCGTTCATGTAAAATATATTCACATCAACGTGCAAGTAGAAACAAGCAAGCAAGAATATAATCACATGATAAAAAGTATAATAATAAAATAAAAAAAATATTTCCCATCACGTGCCCAGAATAAATTTCACTCACTCAAATAAATAAATAATAGCTTTTATTCCTCAATCGATAGTAAGAATATTCTCCCAATCCAAAATAACCAACTTATTCCTCAATAATATAAAGATGCTAGAGAAAGAAATTTAAACTATTGTAGCTTGACTACTTCCAACAACTAATCTTAAAGCATAAATAAATACTCTATGGAATTACACCATCATTCTCATCCTTAATTCCTTTATACTTTTATGGAGTAAACATTTCATCTTCAAAGTCTCCAATGTCTTCACTATAATAATATTAATAACAATAATAATCTGAACTCCTAGATCTAATAGATCTTCAAATCCTTTTGGATTGATGTCCATTTTCATCCATCTCTAAAACATTCGCATCGCTCAAATAAGGTCTCCAAATAATATTATAGATGTCCTTTCAGGTTTGCACTCTAGTATATCATACTCTTGAATTACGTCATATATCGCTAACAGCGATGCCTACTTTTAACCCATAATGCATAATGATTTCCAGGCTAATGTAACTATAACTTCCAGGCTCATGACATCAAACATTCTCATCATCACTCAATATAATTGGGTTATGATAGCTTCCTACTCTATTAACTTGCCTGACAATTCTATGAACTTGTCTGACAGACATGGTTAGGGATCTACAACAAATAAACCATATAATGTCTTAGAACTCTCTCTAACGTACTCCCACAAAGAAATCATAAGGGTAAACAAAGACAAAGGCATGAAAAATATAACACTTTAGCAGGCAAAAAGGATATAACAATTAGCAGAGAAAAAAACATTCATGCATCGTTAGCAGGGAAGAAAAAATAATAATGCACTTATTTGCAGGGAAGAAAATAATGATGATGCTGAACTAACTTCTCAATGCAGACATATAATGTTTCTATCTTATATGCCCTTCTTATACTACCCATTCTCACAATGCAATACTATACCTTAAAGGCATGAAAACTAATGCAGACACTTTTAATAAATAACATCACTTTTGTGAAAAAAATTCGGACCCCAAGGTTACACGAAAAATTTCACTCGAAATTTTTTTTTTTTTTTTCTTTTCACTCGAAATTTTTTTTTTTTTTTTTTTTCTCGGAAAAAAAATTTCGAACTTGTAAAATTTCCGGAAAGAATTTCGAAGCTCGCATTTCCGAAAATTTCGGTTTCTAAAAAAAAATTTAATCCTCAAAATATTTTGTCTAACTTTTCGAAATGAAACGTAGGAGCACTACTAAGGTTTCCTTCAAATAACCCATAATCTAGGTAACTTAAGAAGCTAAAGTCACTTAATAAGCTAGTTAGTTAGGCGCCTATAAGTCTTAAACTAACCTAAAGCTCCCAGATACCACTTTGTAACACCCCGATAATTCTCTCTTTCTGGAAAATACTTTTATAACAAATCTAGAGAATTACCCAGGCATTATCGCCCGTGTGATAACGTTTCGGCTTACTCAGAATTTTGCAGCGGAAACAATTTACTAAAAACCAACTTTATTGAAACTCATTAAATAAATGACAAGTGTTTGAAAACTAGAACACACCAACTAAATAAACCTCAAACTTAAGTAAAGATGTCCCTACGAAAACAACTTAAACTATGCTAAGTATAAGCCTCTCCATTCCAGATTCCCAATGTGATGCATCTGCAAACCTGTAATGTCAATGCAATACTGACTCTGCTCACCAGAAGGATCATCACAGGATCAATAGGCAAAGCCATGATCACACACACAAACAAGCACGTAATCAGCAAAGCTGAGTACTACATATCAGACATAAATAATCCTAAGCATGATACTACAACACAACTTGTAGAATACAATAATAATAACATAACAACTGCAGATGACTCTTACTGAACTAGACTCTAACTTTTATTTCTCCTTTAAATGGAATAGTTATGGGACGAGTTGTCTATACTGAAATAGGAAATACGGTCATGACTCCGTAAACCAAATTGACCTGCGATATCGAGGAACCTTTGAACTAAAGAGGAAAGGTGATCAATCCAACCCAGGAAAGCCATGGGCTACCACCATGTACTCCAACCCTTAGTGTCCAACTCTAGACGTGCACCAGTCTAAAGTCTATAACCTATTCTCGTTTCACTTTACGTTGCATTCATTTTATACTGTTGTTGACACCAACCAGCACATAATACTCACAACTAATAATCACATAACATCACAAAAACTCCTTTTTAATCTTAGAATCAATAAGTGTTCACAACTTAGCATCCAAGACTCTTTTAACTTCTTTTATTCTTTACTAACTTGCCTGTTGAACCTAGCCAACAGTAAACTGTACCTTTATATAGGTATAACTCATATTTACCAAATAAGATCCACGGTTCTTATAAGACAAATAAATGAAACTCATGAATCTATGTAACACATGATTCAACTTACTTACATTAATTCTCTCACGAATTAATACATGAACTGAACTCCTTTGTTTGCATCAAACTTCCATACAAACATACATATTCATAATTGCTTCTAATTTACATGTAGCACATAGGCAAAATATCATGTAAAACAATTTCAGTAACTCATATATATGAACAACAAGGTCCTATACATGATACTAATAAATAAAAACATCCCTAAGGCATGTTTCTAAACCATATAGCATGTAGACTATGTACGTACCTTGTATAAACGCAACGGTAGGCTACTTTTAAGCTCTAAAAGTCCCCTACAATGAAATCTCCGCCTAGAACAATAAATAATCAAGTAAATACTTGAACTAAAAAAAATACAGCAACTTTAAAACGTCCCAAACCCTTTTAAATGTCTTTAAAATCGTTTTTATGTATTAAACTTTCATTATTTTTAATCCCTTGTATAGTACAACTATTCTAGTGATTAAAAATCATTAAAAACCTTTAAAATACAAACTTTCTGAAATTCCAGCATTTATAAAAATTTATAAATCTTCTGAAAATACATTTAATGCATATAAAAATCATATTCTAATCAAAACTCATATTTATACTTTAAATATATAGTTTCTAGTGATTTAAAACCCTAAAAACCATATTTTTCATAATAAAAACTGAAAATAATAAATCTGAAATTATTATTTTTATACATATGAAAACCGAAAATATATTGTTCATATAAAATAATAATTTAAAATCATAAACATGCAAATAACAATAAAATAATGTAAAAATTAATACTTTAATGGAATCTTAGAGAAGAAGAAAAGAAAACAACCACAACAAAGAGGAGGAAAGAGGCGCCGGCAGCCTGTGCAGCAGCAAGGGTGGCGGCATCAAGAATCTTGGCTTCAAGAAAATATTTGTGACGTTTCTTGTTCAACAAGAAACGTTACTTAGCGAAGAAGAAACGATTTTTGAGAGGAATATGAACTCACGGCACAAAGGAAGAGGAGAGAGAGAATGTCGAGTGAGAGGGAAAAATATGAATGCATGATGTATATAAAATAATTGGGTTAGATAAAATAATTGGGTTTTAGGATATTTACAAAAAAACTAATCCTTTTAGGTTTAGCAGAAGAGATAAGATTTAAAAAGATTTGATGACTAATAAGATGATCAACTTAGGACTTTAATAATCAATAGTACTCTTTTCCTTTTTATCCTTTTAGGAGTTTCGATTCCATTAAACTTCTTTTTTAATAAATACTTTTAATACTTAAAGCTTTTATTAAGACATGCTTAATTAAAACATTTTCAATTTTATTAAGCTATGAAAATATTTTTAGTTGACTTTTAAAAATAGTCAACCCTTTTAAAAGTCAAATCATTTTCCAAACTCATTTGGATTTAAATATAACTACATAAATACTTTAATATATTTATGAAAATCCTTTTAAAATGTGGGGGATTACAAAGTGAGTACGTCAAAAATGTTACACATAACAAAAAACCCGCAATCCTCGCCTCCTTGTTGTTGTGGGAACTTTGTCAAAAGTTTTGAGAAAATGAGGGAACTTATCGTATAACATAGGCTTTAAATTGAATAAAATAAGTCTATTATACCTCAACACACTTCCAAATAAGACTGTCCCGGTGAATTTTGTTGCTGCTCAACCGAAATCTCCCTAAAGCACTACATAACACAACATAAAATGATTTAGACTTTATTTGCTTTATACTATAATTTCAATTCATTTAAAATATATCAAACCGGTCAACTTACGTTGTCATAGCCTGTTGAATCTTTAACTTCCGCTCATGTGTATGCTA
Organism: Beta vulgaris subsp. vulgaris; assembly: GCF_026745355.1. Lineage (NCBI taxonomy): Eukaryota > Viridiplantae > Streptophyta > Magnoliopsida > Caryophyllales > Amaranthaceae > Beta > Beta vulgaris. The sequence continues at coordinate 24,736,132 of NC_079209.1, forward strand.
GCGAAATCAAAGACATAAATCGTCCCTACCATGGGACATATGACAGGGAGCATCCATGACGGCTATTGCAAGATTGAATAATAATAATTACTAAAAAATAACATGCCATGCAACAATCAACATTTGTAAAGCTATTAAGATAAAATGTTACCGTTGATACATTGGCGCGAAGATGATACTAGCACCAACAAGGACGGATCGAGTCAAAGCACACTGGATGTAAGTTGTTACATTCTCCAATGCATTCACATCTGCAGTACTCTCCGCACACATCCAACAAACACGAACAACATCCCCAAATCTGCTCAAGTCAGTCTGGGATACCCTATGAAAAGTAGACAAATGAAAATTTTAATTTATATCCAAAATACAACTATCATATAATCAAATGTAAAAAAATCATAAGCTTCATTCTTGTTACCTCATGTACACTTGGAAATAAAAGTATTAAGCATCTCCCCTTTCAAGAACTAAGCAATATCCTCCATGGTCAGATAAGAGGTGGAATCTTCTATATAATGGAACAAGGAGCTTGACAACGGAACACCAATGGTATCATCGTCTACGACGACAGGGGAAAGCGTATCTGCTAACTCCCTACAGTCTTCAGTGAGGGATTCCAAGAACGATGCATCATCGCCAACAGGACTATAGCGATTAGTCGATTCAGCTGAAAGTTGTTGGGTAGGACATCTAACAGCTTGCCCCGAAATCCCCTTAAATTTTCTAGGTGTCGGTGTAACCTAATAATTATTTTGGAGAACACGCATAAGATTATGTAATTTTTACATTTAATGTTATTATTTTTACAAAAATGAATAAGATTTAAACAATGACCTCATTACCTGACATTTTCACTATATGTTTTGGCCATTGCACCCATGCACATTCCCAAAGCATTAGCTGTAGTGACGTATTCATATGTGGGGAAGGGGACATGTGGTGGAAAATGACCATAATTCTGTACATAACGATAAAATTTCACTTCGAAGGTGATCATTCATCATTCTAGACCCATGAACTGTAGTGGTCTCTTCAAAAGCATAATAATGTGCATCTGCCACTAGACAAGTCTCTCCACTAGTTAGGTTTATCAAATACAATCGACATGGAGCCTCGCCCTAACAATAACGTAAAGTTCTAATTATGTAAAATAATTATTTGTATAAAGCATATGTATATATAATAAATATATGTTCCTTCAACCCATGAGACTGAGTGTCGAAAATCCAGATGGTGGAGTAGGTAGCTGAGTGGGCAATGAAGCAGATGGCGTACTGGATGATGAAGCAGATGATGCAACAAATGGTGAAGCAGATGGAATAAATGGTGTAGTAGGTAGCTGAGTGGACTGTGAAAGTGCCACATTCTGCATATACGTTGCAATGTCATTTCTCCACCTTTCATACAATTTTTGCATGAATGTTTCCTCTTGTTCTTAACTCGAGCTCACATAGTTCCGAGGAGGTGGATGGCCAAAATCCCTCCTATAGCCAACATTGATGCTTCCAAAACCATAAAAACGACCTGAATGATCTGATTTCTTTTCACCAGCCATAAAAAGGGTGTTATTGTTACGTACCGGAGTGAACTCACCCTTGACTTGCTTTGCCTTGCATTCCAACTGCCCAAAAAGCAAGTTATAAGAAATAATATAATTTAATAAAAAAAATATTCATATGTCAAAGTAAAACTTATAGTGATATACATACGTATTTGTTAGCTGCAATCATTGTTTACTCAACTGGAACAAATCGTTGCTTAGTTACATGATCTTTCTTATGCATCGGGCACCACCAGTCATCACCCCGATTAATATGAGAGGACACTGAGGAGGATGGTGTACTAGATGATGATCCATAGTTAAAACTAGATGGACAAAAGTTCTCCTGCTTTCACAACTCTCTAGCATCCCCATAGTTCCTTTGACCTAAGTGGTGATGGTGTGTGTTCTTTTTTGCACTTTCGATCGCCTTTTCTAGCTTTTTCTGCAAAAGAACACATGAAGTAGTAGAATATAATTTAAAGTAATAAAACCAAGATAATTAGATTATAAACTTACAACAGCCTCATCTGACATCATAAACTCTTTGAAGATAAGCCAATCCTTCATCTTGATGTGCTTGTATACATCTGGCGGAGTATCACCTTGCTTCTCTTATTTGATCTAACTCTGGTCACTGTGATCCAACCATATACCAATTTACCCTTAAAATCCCTCCATCTAGTGTTCAGAGCAGACAAGTAGTTTTTCTTCAATCCACTAATGGAAAAATACCCATTTGATGCGGTGAAAATCAAACTTACTGATACGATTTTGATCCGCATCAGGTACGCTCGCAGCAGATCCTAAATATTTTCTGATGCGTTAGTAAATTATTTACTAATGCGATTTTAAGCTAAAACTGCATCAGTAAACCATATTAACTGATTAGTAAATAATATACTGATGCGGTTTTACGTCAGAACCGCATCAGATAATGTTAAGTAATGTCAAAAAAAAGTGCAGACCTGCAGTTCGCAGGTCTGCACTACCACATTTCATTTTCAGTTCTTCACCTCATTATCATCGCATACTCGAACAACAACAATTTCACAACAACAATAAAAAACAATTTTACAACAACAATAAAAAATAATTTTACAACAACAATAAACAGCAATTTGACAACAACAAACAACAATAAATTTACAACAACAATAAAATAATAAATTACGAAAATACAAACAAAACGAAAAAAATTACGAATAAAACTAATAATGGAATAAAAACGAAAAATGATTACAAATAAATTAGTAACAAAATAAAAAAGGAAAAAGATTACAAATAAAATCAATAACATAATAAACGAAAATAAATTACAAAAAAAACTAATACTAAAAAACGAGAATATAAACGAAATTAAACAAAAAAAAAAGAATACAAACGAAATTAAACAAAAATAAACTAAACGAAAATACTAAAAAACGAGAATATAAATGAAAAAAATGAAACGAAATAAAGTGAACGAAAATACTAAAAAAACGAGAATATAAATGAAAAAAAATGAAACGAAAAAATTAGAAAAATTAAACGAACAAACTAGAGAAATTAAACAAAAAAAAAATAGAGAAAGTAAACGAAAAATCAATAGTTTCAGATCTAAATTTGCTTCGCGTTTCCTTCGATTTTCTTTATTGGCGCTTCTTCCTTCGAACTTCTTTAATGGCGCTTCGTTCTTCGAGTTTATTTAGTAGCGCTTGTGGATTCGACTATTTAGGCTTCGATTGTTTCGATTATTGAGGGGTTAGAGTGGTGGCGTGGGTGGCATGGCGTGGTGTGAGCGTGAGGGTGGTGGTGTAGTGAAATGATGGACGTGAAAGGAGGAGGCTGAGAGAGAGAGAGAGAGAGAGAGAGAGAGAGAGAGGAGAGCGTATGAAGAGAGAAAGAGAGAGAGAGGAGTGAGGAGCGTTTGAAGAGAGAGAGCGAGAGAGAGGGGAGTTAGGGTTAGGGGAGTGAGGAGCATGCGTGGGTCGAGGAGAGTTAAGAGCTCTACTACGTGGGCCGAATTAGCGTGTTGGGCCAAGGGTATTGAGAGATTGCGTGCTGGGCCAGCGACTTTGAGAGAAAAATAACAAAAATCTGATGCGGTCCTCTAAACCGCATCGGTTTTTTTAATCTGATGCGGTCCACAAGAGGACCGCATCAGATTGTCATCCCAACTTTCCCTCTCATATTTTATGTTGATTTTTGGATGTGGTTTTACAAAAACCTTATCTGTAACTAAGTGACAGATAAGGTTTTTTCCACTAGTGATATTACCTCGTCCGGAAGGTGAAACATATTATGTTTTCTATCATAAACAAATAAATAAGCACGTTAGGTCATCATTAGTAAAATAAATCCCAAAATTGTAGATGATATAATTACAAAAATCATTAGCGTATCTTACCATAATGTTTGTCCATATCAAATACAACAAGGCAGGAGAAATGTTTCTCCATTTCCAATTGATGTTAAGCCTGCGTATAGAAAGACCGGTCCAAATACCATAATTGGCTCGCACTGACCTAATAGAACAAACAATTAGAAATCCAAATATTGAATTATAAGCATGATAAATTATAACTATCTTACAATAAAAAATTACCTGTTGGATCGGTCAAACTGTAAGTAAGTATCTTTTGTGTTGTTGAGCCTCATCGTGGGACCTCTTTTACTATTGGTAGATGCCTTTGTCTTCCCACCTCACTTCTTCCCCCTCCCTTGTGCACCATAATAATATGCACTGGTCTGACGACGATCTAAGAATCAAAATAAGGAAACTAAAGAACGAACAAATAAATTACATATTTAATATTCACAATAATCAAATAAGCGCGAACCTAAGGGGGTAGCTGATGTGGATCACATGTCACCTTACTACCAAGTAAATCAATCCTATCAGCCTCTTGTTCCCATATTTCCCACCAAGCATCTAACGCCTCTACAACACAGTCACTATCCATCCCCTGGCCAGGCTCCTTTTCAAGGATAAATGGTGCATCGAAATCCGATGAGTAATCGCTCGAACGGTCACTAGCCATATCTGTAGCATATATATATATATATAAACAAGTAAAAAGTATTAATTAACAAATTTCAAAACAATATATATAAACATTTCTCAACATATTATTGTAATGAAATCTTTTAAAATTTCAAATTATAATTCAAATTACTCATATAAAACCTTTTTTACCTTTAATTGTGGTCAATAGGTTGCTCGATAACCGTTATATCTTCTTGGTGATCCATGCGCGTGTAACTATTTTCACAATCAAGCACATCCATCGTATCATCATTTGGGATTGAAAAATGGGGGGGGGGGGTATCATCAAACTTATCATATTCTTCTTCATCGTCAACATCACCGACTCCTAAAATTCGCCTTTTACCATTAATAATAATGAACCGCTAATGATCTACAGGATCATATTACGTAAGACACTTGTTTTGCTTGTGATCCGAGGATGAAAGGTTCGTCAGTGTCACACAGACAACTCATATCGACTAGAGTAAAACCGCAATCATTCGTTCACAAACCACGTCTATTGTCCGCCCACTTGCATTGAAATAGAGGCACAATGAAGTCACAATACTCGAGCTCCCATATTTCCTGAATGATCTCGTAATATGAATATGTAGCATCAACCGGATTTTTATCCTTTGCACTCGCATACTCCCTAGATGATGCAACCTTTAAAACCCTACAATTTTGTACCACCTTAGATTTCTTGTCCTAACGTTCAGTGTAAAAGGTATATCGATTGATATCATACCCCTCATATAATTTAAAATTGTCACGTGGACCGTATGCCAACCACTTGATTGTATCAGCTACATGATGGTTGTTTGCAGACAACTCACCAATTACTTTATTGTGGAACCAGTCAATGAAAGACTTGCTATGCTCATTCATCAACGCCCTCTCCCCTTTTGATGGATTTTTGTGCCGCAATTCACACATATGTCTATATAAGTATGGATGAACTTCTATAACATGGTGTAACACGAAAAAAAAAAAAGAGATTTATTCAACTCACTCAATGAAGGCGAAAAATTTTGTATGCATTACAGACATTTTTTCAATATGCATTACGTCGAGACAATGTCTAACTGGTAACTGTATCCAATAAGGAAGTCTCAAGAATGTAGACTCTTTTTTCTAAATGACACCATCGTCTTCCGAAGGCTTAATCCCCTTACCAAATATTGTTCCCATCCCCTTAACACAATTATGAACGTCTTTTTCGATCAACAGTCTAGGAGTTGGAGCATTTTCAACTAATCCATTAAATGGTGCTTTTTTCTTTCGATATGGATGACAACTATGTAGGAATTGTCTATTAGTAATATAGACATGTTTCCCACAATGTGGCAAATGTGTCGCCTCCATACCATCTTCACAAATGGGACATGCCTTTTTTCTTTTGACCTTATACCCCGACAAATTGCCATAAGCAGGATAATCATTTATAGTACAGATTAGCATAGCACGAAGCCTACAATTTTCATTAGATCGAATAAGCATCAAATACCATAACACCATCTTCCCGCATATTTTTGAAATCTTTGACGAGAGATTCAAGATAGATGTTTATAGCATTTCCTGTCATGCACAACCATAAAGGAACATTATATATCACTAAAAGAACAAGCCAAGTACTATGTTGACTACTCAAAGTACCCGTAAGGGTTCATTCCATCCGTACACAATGCAAGTCTCAAGTTCCTAGCTTCCTGACCAAATCAACAATATTTAGAATTTATAGCCTTCCATTGAGGAGAAACTGCTGGATGTCTAAGCATCCCATCTTTCTTTCTCCGATCAGCATGCCATCATTCTTTGCATCTTCTTTGATAGAAAAGAGCCTCCTAAACCTTGACACAATTGGAAGATACCACAACACTTTTGCAGAAGGACACGTAATGTCCGGCCTAGGCTCAACCCCATCCGACAATTTGTATCGGGACTTACCACACCTTGGGCATTCATAAAGAGCCGCATACTCATTTCGATACAACAAGCAATCATCCGGACATGCAATAATCCGCTCATATTCTAAACCCAAAGGACACGTTAATTTTTTGGCATAGCAGGTGGATTTTGGTAATAAATTACCCTCAGAAAACATATCTTGTAAAGCTTCTAAGAGTTATGTGAAGATTACATCAGTCAAAATATGTTTCACTTTTATGTTGAAAAGGATTAAAACCCCACTCAATTGAGTGTATTTTATACACCGGTGATAAAAGGGGTTACCCAGTAGCTTTAGACAAACTGTCAAACACTCGTGGCCGCTCATTGAAATGGTCATGTGTCCCTCTCAACATCTCAACTAATCGCTCATCACCAAACTCTTCATCCTCAGTGTCACTATTATCTTTGTAGTCATTTTCATCACCTTCAATCCTAACATGATCTTCAATCAAAACTTTATTCTTAACCCTAACATTCGACATATCAATCTCTAATGTTTTACTAGTGCCAACATCAACACTAACCCTATCCTACGTATATTTTCCCTTCTCACCATGCCATAACTAAATATAATACTCATCCCTACATCCACGACGAGTAATATGATCCTTAATAGTTCTAATATCAGAAATTGTATTCACATTATAGCAATCAACACATGGATAATAAATCTCATCATCGCAAGTAAATTGTTGATGCTCTATCACGTGAACCTAACCCATCCTTAAACGTCCAATCCCACAAGTGAATGCATGTATCATCTTTGATTCTAAGTATTCAGCGGAGTTTCCCTTTTGTTCTCCAAGTGCACGATGAAGATAATGCTTATATCACTACTACATTAAATGGCAAAGGCAACACATGAAAACCGTTGCAATAGGCCCAAAAGTCGTTGCAGTAGACCTACTGCAACGGTTTTGAACCGTCACATTTGGTGGCGTTGCAATAGACCTAATGCAACGACTTTTGGTACCTATTGCAACGGCTTAAGGAACCATTGCTATAGACCAATCTTTTATGTAACGGCAATGTGAGTCATTGATTTCAAGTAGATTATGCAACGGTTAGGCTATTGCAACGCCCATTAGCAGAAGCTATTGCAACGCCTAATACTCCAAGCTATTTTACCGCCTATATATATATAATATATATATATATATATATATATATATATATATATATGTATTTGTGACAAAAGACTAAAAGTCGCTCCAGAAGCTCAAAATAGTTGTCATATTTGTATTGAAATTTTCAAACTAATGAATTTATAAGAGTACTACAATCATGACTAAATTGACTAAATTCTTAATAATATAAACGAAATGTATTAAATTAAACCAAGCTAAATAATTGTTTAATGTACCACAAAAACATTTCTAGCATATACATCCCTAATTTTCTCCTAAATACTGCCTACAAGCACCATATCTATACATATATATTAAAAGGCGTGCGTAACAACGTCGATGCGCCACGTGGCACTCTCCTCCTCCTGCCACCAGAATTTTGCCACGTTTCCGTTAGCCAATATAGTCAAGTGATCATTATTTAAAAAATAAATATGCTGAAGCTTGGGCTCGAACCCCTGACCTTATGTAAGAGTTTTCAAAGAATCACCATCTCATCTAACATCTCTTAGTGATCCATGTTTCCACAAAATTAAAAATATGTATTGTAATTAGTTAATGCTATTAAACATATCCATTGCATCCTTAAAAATAAATAAATTTGCATGTTCATTAAAATTAATTATGTATGCATGATACCATTTGAAGAGCAGTGTTGACCACTACAGTACTACCCCTAGCTAGGGAGTTTTAGTTCATGTAATCTATGTACAATCAAAAAATTTAGAAATTGCGTAGTATAGGGTTTGATCCCGAGACCTCAAGTACATATACTAAAGTCTTAACCACTAGGCTAAGTTGTATTTATTGCTATTATCATAAAGTATTATATTAATAAATGAAATTTTTTCTTACCCGGAGCATAGCCCGGGCCTAATAACTAGTTACTATATATAACTAGCTAGTTCCGGCCACCAATAGCGTATATATAGTGAGACATCCATGTTTGATCTCCTCCACTGCCTCATTGTTCACCTAATAATTCAAACACCGTAACTAGTTAGAAAACACTAAATTTAGCAATTAAAATAAAAAATGGAGTCATGAAGTGTTTTTTTTTTTGGGGGGGGGGGGTATATAAAGAACCTGCAAAAGAATTCTCTGTTCATTTTCGACAGTTGCAACAAGGCAAATTGTGGTTGGTGCACAACAAGTACTTAGATGAAGTAATCATTAGACAAACGAAAAAGCCACGATAATCCATGTGACAACTAGAAAAAAAATCAGGAAAAGGCATGATTGTAGCATATTCCATAGATTTAGTCAATAAATGTGTTCATGGAGAAATAGGACCTAAGATATATTAGTAATAGTACCTCACTACCTGACAATTGCAGCCCATTAGAGGCTTTCCCATTTGAGTTACTAGTAGGATGTTAATCTCTAGATGCATCCCTTGGTTTTGATCCAATTGAGAAAGAATAACAGATGCCACACTCGGTGCTAGTTTCTGCACCAACTAAGTCTACATATACTTTGTAAGAACTCCTTGGGAAATATGACACCTGAACCTTGTAACAACATAAATAAATGGATGTAGAGACTCTGGAGAATGAGAAGCAAGGATAACAAGGGACTACCTTGAGCTATGTGCTTTTTAGTTTCCCGTTTCCTTTGCTTTGTTGCTATATCTTCTTCTTATCTGTAATAGAAGCTGTTAAGGACAAAAAAGAAGGCTTGTGAACTTGTTTTAGATGGATAATTATAGTAACCTTACACGTCAAGCCAACCACCAAATTGTATAAGTCACTCCTAGAGACTATAGTTGTCTCAAGCTTGTAGAGGCAACTAATGTATGTCTGCATTATATTTAGGCATTGATGATATGACCCCCACCTCTGTGCACATTACAGTTAGTGCTCCCAACTTCAAGGTGTTTTTTACATTTATTATTTGAAGTGATACTTCTATTTTACGCTTAAGGGTTAGGAATTACAATTAAATTGAGAAAAATGATTATAACTACGCTTTGGAACCATTATAGCTAAGGTCAAGAGAGCATTTCTGAGTTGAATGAAACTGACTTGGAAGAAAAGTTTTTGGGCCTTACTTTCTAATTTAATTAAATCTAAGATGGCTCCATCTGTTATGGATGTATATTTTCCTCTGCATCTAATGAAATTAATAAACATATAGTAAAGCCAAGGTCACATTAGAATTCAGAAATTACGCTTTAGGTCCACTCCAAATGCCCAAAACTAGTGGCCAAAATAATTCAGATTTGTTACCAGCTACTTGTGGAAGTCCAAAGATTGTTTTGTGAAGAATACAACCATCTCATACTACGAGTGGAGAGTTAAGACAAAAATACCAATGTCAAATACTTCAAACTTCGATCTCATCTAGAAACTACAAAATGATAATTAATGCTCAAAGAAACAAGTAATGAATAAGATATTATGAACAAGTTTTGGTGTGTTTTTATTTCCTATCCTCCAACAATCTTCCCCTAAAAAATGGGCCAAAAAAAAGGAAATAGAATTAAGCACGCATGTAATGATAAAGTAGTTAGAACTAAAACCAACATCTTTCCATGATACAAGGATCCAACAGGAGCTTCTAATTTCACATTTATGTTCTTCCAACCAGAAATGTTCTACCTACAACAATAACAATATAATGTACTATTTGAGACTTTCTTTACCACTCTTCTTTCCATAAGCAAAATACTACTACTTTTTCCCTTTTTGTTTTAGCACAACCTTGACCATAGCAAGCACTCCACACTCACTTAAGGACATAAGTCACAAACCAACATTAACTTAGGAAATCTCAAATGATTATCTAAGGTATAAGTCTCTCAAATATCATAACAGGGTCCAAAACAATCATTTAAACTCACTAAAGTTAAACTCGCTACCAATACTAGTTTCATCATTGAACAGGAGGTTATAAAGCTTGTTAACTAGACTATACAATACCGAAACATAAATACCTATAATACAATAACATTTAGCACTGTCACCTACATTCGATTAGTTTTGTGAACTATTACGATGTTCAGTGTCGTATCAGATTGTATGCAGATTGTAAAATATATTTTAATTGTTTCCCAAAGTGTAATAGTTCAAAAGGTACACCAGAAGTCAATTTAATCAACTAGTTTTAATTCAGAAAGTTCATAGAGAATCTATCTACCTTGTATCTCAAAAGTAAGATGGAAGTACTTCTTACTTCAGATTGTGATAACCAGACAATAAAGCCTGCATAAAGATACTGGCATTTGTTCGAAATCGTCCAACAGCACCATGCTTGCCACCTAATGTTGCAACAACAGCTCAAACATGGCTGAGAAACAAGAATTTTTGAGAAATGGCTGATTCTCACATACATAACCAAAGCTTATCTTACTTATGTTAGAAGATTACCTACTTAAACTCTCTAAAACCGCTTTGCCACATCGTTTCAGAGTTCAGAGTTCAGACTTCGGAATTGATCACGTAAAATTCAATTGATACTTAGCAACTGTCAAATTTTGCAGTCGAGTGGGTATTGAAATTTAATTACTGGTTTTAAAATATCAAATCAGAAAAATTAGAGGGAAAGAGAAATTAGATAATTATATGAACAGACTGCTATCTCGTTGCCAAAAGATTGAGAATTTAGTTTGAGGTCAGCCACATCCAATTCAC
>NC_079209.1:24749893-24797393 GCF_026745355.1 Beta vulgaris subsp. vulgaris
CAACATAATTTTAAAAAAATTTCCCGTTGAAAATGTTACGTAGTGCTTTACTCGTAAATATACTGCTATTCCACAACAGGTTTTTCAAATGGAGACTTGTGCAACAATGCCCCGATCAAAAGATCCCGAACCCGAGCTTCGTTCCCTGACCTGCAAAAAGGGACCCACCCTGGAGGTTTGGGTGGTGGTTCCCTTTTCGAAGCTTAATACAGGTATCAGGAGTAAGAAGAGAAGTTTTAGAAAAATAAAGTAGAGAGAGAGAGAAAAAATTATGACAGGGTAATAGTATCTTGTTCTGAAAAAGGTACCTTTCTCCTGATTTCAATGACTATTTATAGTGTGTGGAGTAATTAATGTACCTTGAGGTTACCCTAATTTAAGAGTACCTGATTGGTTAAGCATTGAAAACATGACATGTGGTAGGCAATGATTGGAGGGTACACATCATCCAATCATGTGTAGGTGTACTTTTGGGGCTCTGGGTCTAAGTATATGCTAGGCCAAGAAGGTGGGTTGGTACTTCCTTGAATTGGGATTTGTACTTCAACTATCTCCTTTTGGCCTTGTACTTTCAGCTGCATGCAAGGGACACGTGGACGCTCCAGATGAATCCACGTGTTCCACTGAGAGTCGTTGATTTCTAGGCTACGACATTTCCCCTAAAAGAGGTTCTTTACCGTTTCGGCGCCAGGAAGGTTAAAATTCTCTTTTATGTTTAGAGAACTGCCGTGTTTTTCAAAAACTGGTGAGGGCGCCATTTTACCGGTCTTAACCGGTCAAATTCCAAGGATCTTTGAGTACAACGGTCATTTTTTACAGCAAGAGCAGGTTGTTTTTACCTCCCTATAAATATGATCTTTTGTCCTTTCTTAGATCATTTCACACCTTGAGAGAATATTTTTTAGAGAGAGAGACTCTGCCTTTTTTCTAAATTTTTAGGGAGAGAGTGTGTTCGTCCAGAATTCATTACCTTCAGCGACCGTCCGAGTAGCTCGTAAGGTATCCCCCTTCTTCTTCTTTGCTCTCATTTTCATTACTTTTTCTTTTTGAAATTCAAAAAAAGGATTCCTCTTCTTCGTCAAATAATCCCGGCCGCCTAAGAGTGGGTCTTAAGACTAGAACGGATAACCTTCCTTCTTCCGCATATTCTAGAGTTGGGACTATTCTGGCCGGTCATGCATTCTATTTTTAAGGACTTGGACGGCAAAATCAGACGACCGAGTCTTTACCTGTGCAGGGTAATCTGGCAAGCGTCAAGCAAAATGCTCGTCTTAAACGCAGAGTAAACCTCTCAGCCTCCAGGTCTGAGATGGAGGCGTCAACTGGTAGAGTCCCTGAGCACGGGGAGCGTGAAGTCCAAAGTGTCAGGTCGACACCTGAACCTCCTTCCCCCGGAAGCGTCCAGAAGGACGAAACCCTTCAAGTGCCTTTTGAGGCCAGTCCGTCCGAGAGGGATATGGAGGTGGAAGGAATCAACGAGGCAGAAAGTGAATTCGGTCCCTCAAATGACTCGGACGACCCCTCCACAACTTCTTCGGAAATTAGAAGACGACTAGGCCCACTTTGTGACCCTAGGTACATTTTAGCCAACAATGTTTGGTTAGGACGGGTAGGTACCGACCTTAGGAACTTTTCTTCAATCATCCCCATGTCGGGCTATTTTTTCTTCTTGCCAGGTAGGGATGATACCATCCTTAGTGCTCCGACTGGCCATTTTGCCATCTATCGGCTGGCTTTGGACGCGGGGTTAAGATTTCCTCTTCACCCTTTCATTGGCCGATTGTTACATTATTATAGCATCGGCCACAATTAGTTAGCTCCCAAGTCTTGGCAAAATATTCTAACTTTTGTGGTTGTTAGCGAATTAAAAGGCATCTCTCCCTCTTTGTCGGCCTTTACTCAGATACACTACGAATCTAAGGTTTTCAAAACAGTAGAGGAAGCCTGGTTTAGCGTTTGTAACTGGCATGGCTTTCTGATGTCTTGGGATAAGAGCTCCAAGATGCATGCCTGGAAAGCTAAGTTCCTGTTCGTCCAAGCTCCCAATGAGGCAGTGGCCAGAAGGTATCGCCATTTTTGTCGATCAACCACCAATACTGGATGAATGACATCTTTCTTAGAACTTAAGAGTAGTTCTGACGAAGAACTGGTGGAATACTTTAGAATATCGGAGTAGTCTACCCCAAATAACTCGTCCTTTAAGGGTCCGGCTAACTGGATAACTTCATGGTCATCGTTGGCTTGTCGTGCTGAAGATAGAGGTATACCTTTTATACCCAAGTAAAATTCCCCGTCAAAGAACTTAGAACTACTAATAATATACTTTATTTTATAGCTTCTCCTAAAGCCGCGTTAAAGAAATCTTGGACGGGAGACATCAACATATCTAAATTTACCAGCTCTCTCTGGAAGGAGTATAACAAAATCGGCTTTGAGAAGAGGACATATACTCTGGTTAGTTTTTTTTTTGATCGGCCATTATGGGCTGATTTTGTCCGACATGGACCATCGTCCAGTGCAGGACAAAATTATTGAAGGAGTTCCTTCCAAGAGGTAGGCGGCCACATTGACCGTCCTAACTCTGGGTATGTCCATCTTTAGGACGAGGTTGTTTTCAAAAGGAAAGGCGGTCAATAGCCTTATGACCAACTTTCTCCTTCAGATAGCTTCTGTCTGGGGACTAAAATCTTTATTCAGTTTCTGGACGAGGCTCTTTCTCAACTAGAGAGCGGCCAACTGTCTTTTGGCCAACTTCCTTCTTCGGGGTACATTCGTTTGGGGACTGAAATCAGTTTCAGTTTCTGGACGGGGCTCTTTCCAAGATGGAGAGCGACCAACTGTCTTCTGGCCGACTTCCTTCTTCAGGTAACCATCGTCTGGGGACTGGAGTCGTTTTTCTTACTTGCGCTTTCCATTTTGCTTTTACAAAAATGCTCCAATGTCAAAGGCGTTGGCAGAGAAGGCAGCCACTAAGAAGAGGTCGACGACCACGAGGGACATTCCATTTTTACAGCCAAGAAGAAGGTCGAGCGCCCATCTCTTCCAAAGACCGAGAAGCCTCCAAAACCTGAGGAGACGACGACCATCGTTCCATTTGTAAGGGATGATACCTAGTTGCCTTCTACTATCATGCCTGCTAAACAGCCGGACACGGTTGTGCTCCTGAATAGCGCTGCCAAAGCTGAGGCAGATTCTGGACATCCAGACGCGGTGAAGGATGGTTCGGCCTTTAGTGGCCATGTTCCTCGGGTGGTGTCTCAGATGCCCCCGGCTTAAAGGTCCGCCTCCTTGTCTTCTGGTGAATCCCACTACTCCAACATAGTTAAGACACTGTGTGTTGGCGGGTGTCCGATGAGTCCGTTGAACAGACTAGCAGTGATCACAGAAACACTGATGATTCTCCTCTTTCAGATAAGGGCAAAGCAGCGGCTAAAGCAGTTCTTGATGCTTCCCCCGTACTGTCGGACAACAAGTCCTCGGCCACTTCTATCAGGATGACCTCGGCCAATCGCGAGAAGCTCAAACATGAGCTCTTCAAGTGATTTCCCGAGCCTTATATTAAAGGTTTGAGAGGAGCTTCTTCTAGGCATGTAGGCTACATGTCCCAGCTTGTTGCTGAGGTATAGTAATACCTTCTCTATCGTTCCTTTTGTACTTGTACAATAATGTTTTGACATGACCGTCTAACTTACATGCCTTTTGTCCTTCTTTTCATCTATTTACTCGCGGTATCATAACAAAAGATTGGGCCAGACTGCTTAGAAAGGAGAACAAAGAGCTCGTCCGCCAAGCTACAACGGCCACAGACAAGGCCATGCATGATATAGAAATGGCGGAAGTCCTGCATCGTCATTATAGAGAAGCATTGCAGAACGACTCAATTGAGATGGAGGCAGCCAATAAAAACTACCTCCTTCGCATCAACAGTCTCTTCGACGAGAAGGATGAGTTAGAGTTGACCTTGAAGGATGAGAGGAATACTGCCTTGTTGGCCGTTGTCCAGCTTAGAAGGGAGAATGGCCTTTTAAGAGCCCAAAACCATCGGCTAAAGGAAGCAGGGTTCAAGCCTTCGAAAATGCTAAGGAGGCTCTAAGTGAGGTTGTGGACACCTCCAAGACCTGGATTGTGAAAGCATTTGAAATGCTGGCCGAAGCGGACGACGTTCCTCGCTATGAACGTCGTCTAGACTTCTAAGAGAGCCTTCACAGAGCCATGGTGGTCGGCGACGAACCTCCTATGTCTCAGGAATCGTCGGTTGACGAAGAGGAGGAGGGGACGGACGAAGAAGAGACCCCAGAAACTGATGCTACCATCCTCCCTGCTGAGTAGAGCTTATAGTTTAAGCCCCCTTGCTGTTATAACATGGTCGAGGCCATTTTGTACTTAGTTATTTTGTTTTTCTCTTTTTTAGGTTGTAATCCTTTTGAACAAATTAATATATATCAGAACTTTTTCTTCTAATCTTGTCTATTTGTTTGCTAAGTAACAAAATGCCTCGTCTAATTCTGAATAAACTTAATTCGTCCAAAATCGTAATTTCCTCCAATACTTGGTCAACTTCTCAAGTGCTAAAGTTACTCATCCTTAACTATAGAAGTGTTTCATTTACACAGTACTTCTGATAATTATTCAACCCATTGATTTCTGGACGAATCTTGTTTTCATAACTTTACAACTGTTGGCGTTGTTCGTCTGAGGATTGATTGAACAATTAACGAATGGTTTTTCCTGCTATGTGCTTTTTAAGCCAGGTATCAAGCCATCCAAGGCAACCCGTCCAGGATCATGGACTGACCATTGCCTTAGTTGAGGCTATTCAAATAGCAATTCATCCTAATTTTTTTAGATGCCTGCTGCTTTTACTGATTTTTGGACGGATTCGACCTTGGTCAAAGCCTTGAATCACTATGCGTTGGTTGTCGCCCCCCCCCCCTCCTTCTTGAACGAAGTGGATGCTACTATGAATCCTCTTTATTGCGAGAAGGAAAACGACCATGAATAACAATGAACTCAGAAGGAAAAAAGCGTTCGGGAAATCAATGGCCCTGGCCAGCTATCCTTATATAATTATTGTTCATTTGTAATAACTTGTTCCTTTACTAAGGTAGTTATTACCTGGCTGGCCTTATGATTGAAAGTAAGATCCCTTTACTAAGGTTTCCTATTTTTTGTCACCTTCCTTTAGGAGATTGATGTTGCTCTTTTTAGAGTTTATCAATGGAATGTCATTCATCATGTAACAAATCTAGGGGTGTAAGTTATTTGGTTAAAAACCGAAAACCAAACCAAACCAAACCGAATTAGTAATTTGGTTTGGTTTTTTTTGAAATTCGGTTTGGTTTGGATTGAAAAAAATTATTTTTTCGGTTTTTCGGTTTGGATTGGTTTTGGTTTTGGAAAACCGAAAAAAACCGAATTATTGTCACTTAACATACGAATTTTGTCTATTATTTTTTTGCGTTTCTTTTTTTTAATATTAATTACGAAAATACAAAAATATTGTCACTTGAAATACAAATTATCAAAAAATTTGGTTTAAATTCGGTTTGGTTTTTATCTTGGTTTGATTTAATTTCATTTCGGTTCGGTTTGGTTTGGATTTTGGAATATGAAAGAAAATTGGTTTGTTTTGGTTTGGATTTTGAAAGATAAAAAAAATCCGGTTTGGTTTGGTTTGGTTTGGTTTTTGATTTCATATTTTGGTTTGGTTTGGTTTGGTTTGGTTTGGATTGAGTCGAATTTCGGTTTGGATTTGGTTTGGAAATTTCAAAGCCGAATTTATTTTGGTTTGGTTTGGTTTTGACCTTAAACCAAACCAAAAACCGAACTTACACCCCTAAACAAATCTTATAGATCTGTAACATGTTTGGTCGATCTCCTTGAGGAAGCAATGCGCGTCAAAGAAATTTTCCTTGTTTTGCTGATATTGTGGACGTTTATGCTTTATTTACTTTGTTACTTAGTTAAATTTACTTATTTAGACCACTAATCTGGCCGATGGTAAGATGCCCCTAAGTAAATAGCTTTAAGTAAAAAAATAAAGAAGCGAGAGGGAAAGTAGAATTATATTATATGAATTTTGCTTGGCTAATCACCAAGGTACATGTATACATATCTACTTCTTCATTTTTGTGCCGCAGCACTTGTGTTAGAATATAATAAGATTTTCCTTTACAGCTCAAACGTGATACTTTTTAAAGGTATCTGAGTTCCAAGTTCGCTGAATAGGACGGCCCTCCATACCCTGAAGACGAAAAGTACCACTTCGCACTTCTTGGATGATTTGATAGGGTCCTTCCCAATTTGGCGTTAATTTTCCTAACTCTTTGGATCTGCTGATAGCTTCCATCTTCCTTAGGACCAGGTCCCCTACTTTGTCACTGGCAACTCTCTTGTTAAAAGTCCTGAGCCATTCAAAGTTTATACAACTGCATTTTGAGCAATGCATTGCCCTTAATCTCTAGTACCTGATCCAAAGTCGTGCACATACAGGGCAGCCCAATTGGCCTCTTCCGAGTATAACATGATTCTTAGAGTAGGTTCCTCTATCTCGATGGGAAAGACGACTTCAGAACCATAGACAAGCATGAATGGAGTTTCCCTAGTTGAATTCTTGGTTGTTGTTATGATGGACCATAACACCAATTGTAATTACTGAAACATAAGCCTTTAGCATTGTCTAGTTTCTTTTTAATACCGTTTGACAAGATTTTGTTAAGCGCTTCTACTTACCCATTTGCCTGTGGATGAGCTACAGCCCCGAAGTGAGCCTTGATTTCTCGTTCAGCCAACCAGTCTTTCAGTTTTGGAGTCTCTAATTGTGGTCCATTGTCAAAGATGATGGACTGAGGCATGCCAAATCTTGTTATGATGTTTTTCCAAATGAAGCCTTTTACATCATTAGTAGTGATTCCCCACATTGCTTCAGCTTCAACCCACTTAGTGAAGTAGTCCACATCTAAAATCACGAATTTTTTCTGACCGACCGCTATGGGAAACGGTCCCAGAATGTCCATGCCCCATTTGGCAAAAGGAAGCAGGAATAAGACTGGAGTCAAATAGTTGGACGACTCCTGGTGTATGTTACCATGCTTCTCACAACTATCACATTTTTTGGCATAAACAAGGGGGTCCTCCTTTAAGGTGGGCCAGTAATACCCAGTCCGTAAAGCTTTTTCCTCCAATGCTCTTACCCCTATATATGTGAGAAGCACAAGCTCCCTCATCAAGCTCCTTTAATACCTCTTATCCATCATCTCTAGTAATACACTTGAGAAGAGGACGGTTGAATGGTTTCTTGTATAGAGTCTCGTCCCATAGCTCAAACCAGATATTCTCTGGCCTTTACATACTTAGCCTCTACGGGATCAAAAGGTAGACGACCTGGTTTCTTGAACTCTATAATGGGTTTCATCCAGACTTACCCTTGGCTGAGGAACATGACTTGCTCTTGATCAATGCTTTTCTTTGAATTTAATTCCCAGAATACCGTTCTTGGTGCATCACCATCGGCCGAACTGGCCCACTTTGAGATAGCATCAGCCTGGTGATTTTCTAATCTCGAAACTTGGTCAAGAACAAACTGTTTCAAGGGTTCGACCCCTTCTTTGATCAAGCACATATATTTGCTCATAGATGCCTCTTTGCGTTCAAAATCTCCATTAATCTGACTGAGAACTAATAGAGAGTTTGATTTGGCCTCAATCTCCAATGCTCCGGCCGCCTTGCACATTTTTATGCCAGCTAAAAGCGCTTCATACTTCGCTTCATTATTGGACGCTTGAAATTCAAATCTGAGTGCATAATCAAACTAATCGCCTTCTGGACATTGGCAAATTATTCTTGCCCCCGATCCATTGACGGTAGAAGAGTCATTACCATAAGCATCCAACGCTTCTTTGATCTTTCAGCTGGATCTTTTACAGGTTTTATAGCTGGCTGGGTAAGCTCAACTATAAAATCGGCCAAAACCTGCCCTTTGATCGCCTTTATGGGCTCAAACATCAGGTCAAACATGTTCAGTTCTACTGCCCATTTGAGCATTCACCCTGAGGCGTCCATCTTTTGCAGAACTTGTTTTAGACATTGGTCAATATAGACTAGTATACTGTGGGCCAAAAAGTACAGCCTCAATTTTCTGCTGGCCATAAGGAGTGCCAAGCTCAACTTCTCCACCATCGAATATCGACATTCTGCATCCTTGAGCACACGACTCACGAAATAGACGGAAACTTGCACTAATTCTCTTTCGGCCAATAGCACAACACTCACATCTTGAGGCGAAGTATACAAACAATTTTTCCCCCTCAGCTGGACTAGCCAACTGAGGTAATTGAGGGAGGTGATCTTTTACCTGCTGAAGCCCTTGCTTAGCTTCATCTGTCCATTCAAATTTTGCTTTCTTGTTAATGGTCGAAAAGAAGTGATGAACATCTATCCCCAAACTTAGACAAGAACTGTCCTAGAGCTACTAAGCACCCTGTTAGCCACTTAACTTCCTTGATATTGGACGGTGATGTCATGTTTAGAATTGCTTGAATTGATCGACCAAAAATCCTAAGAATTTCCCAGCTACTACTCTGAAGACACATTTTTGGGGATTCAACTTCTATCTATACTTGCGAAAGGTCTCAAAAGCCTCTTTGAGATCACCAATGTGACCTTGCTCCTCCCGTGTAACACCCCTCTGGGGACCACGAGCCCGCTAGTAGATATTGTCCTCTCTGGGCCTTAGCCCGCAAGGTTTTGCTTTGGAGTGGGAACGGCCCACCCAAAAGGCCTCTACTAGGTTAAGGTATCCACCTCCATATAAAGAAGGCTTTGTTCTCCTCAACTTCCGATGTGGGATGACTTTTACTCCCTTTCCCCACCCCCTTAAAGGGTGTCTGCGTCCTCGAAGGCACGACAGAACATCGAATCGGAACCTGGCTCGTGGTCCCCAGAGGGGTGTTACAAGTGGAATCAGAGCCAGGGCCCGATTTGATGTTCTGTCGTGCCTTCGAGGACGCAGACACCCTTTAAGGGGGGTGGGGAAAGGGAGTAAAAGTCATCCCACATCGGAAGTTGAGGAGAAAAAAGCCTTATTTATATGGAGGTGGATACCTCAACCTAGTAGAGGCCTTTTGGGTGGGACGTTCCTACTCCAAAGCAAAACCTTGCGGGCTAGGGCCCAGAGAGGACAATATCTACTAGCGGGCTCGTGGTACCATGACAACATTTGCTGACCAATCAGGGTAATGAGTCTCTCGAATGAACTTTGACTTCAATAATTTTTGCACTTCTTGGTCGATGGCCTGATTCCTGGCCGGGCCAAGGTGCCTTTTCTTCTAACGAACCGATTTTTGACTTGGATCTATATTCAGTTTATGAACAACCACTTTGGGATCAATTGCCGGCATTTCCTCTACATTGTATACAAAGACATCTTCAAACTCCTTCAACAGTCCTACTAACTCGTCCTTTAATCTTAGAGCTAAATCAGACCCAACCTTCAGCGTTCTCTATGGATATTTATCGTCCAAACAGATTTATACAAGCGCTTCTACAGGTTTTAAACATTTAATTACAAGGCCCATGATAGCCATCACTTCTTCTGACGAGGGTGTTTCTTCTTTGATGGTCACGTATTTCCTTTTCTTGCTCGACAAGAGGTTGGACGGTTTGCTTGCCGGAGCGACCTGCGTCTGAGTCTTTCAACCACCGACCTCAGAGCGTCCACTTGGCCTTTTAAATTCTCGGTCGCCTTGCCTTCAGCAATTACCTTTGGCTAGCAATTACCTTTGGCTATTCTGACTTCTCTCCTTTCCATGATGAGGGTCCTAGAGTTGTGAGATAAGATTCTCTAGCCGCTTGCTGATCTCCATATAAAGAGCCAGTTTTCCACCATCACGTTCAAATTTCATCAACATGAGATGATTGACAATTATAGCCTTGATATGGTTTAATGTTGACCGTCCTAGAATGAAGTTGTAAGCAGTCAAATCTCTAACGACCAAGAACTTAACAAACAATGTTCTAGACGCCTCTTTTTCTCCAACTCGAACTGGCATTGTAACTGTTCCCATTAGGTGGATGATTCCTCCCTAAAACCCCATTATTGGGTGTTGGACTGGGACTAAGTTGCCTTCGTCGAATTTAACCTTGACAAACAATCAGCGCTTATTATGATGTCTGTTGAACTTTCGGTGTCGATCAGAATTCTTCTTACTCTCAAATTTGCTATCTCCATCTCCACCACCAAGGGATCATCATGAGGAGTTCGTCAATATTCTCCAATCCAACTCGCTGACTACCACTTTAGGAAATGGGTCAGTCTCTGCCTGATTGGTTAGCAAGACCTGGTCGAGTTCCCTAAGATAGTTCTTATGCCCCTTATTGGCCGGTCCCCCAGCAGCAAATCCTCCTGATATAACAAGAACCACATCCTCATCGGTACTTTCACATTCTTTCTTTCTGTTTTGGTGATCATCTTTCTTCTGGAATATTCTTTCCCCTTGGGGCAAGTGTGAATTCATCTTTCTTTTCCGAGCTAAATCCTCCAAAGCTCTCTTGAGATATTTACATTTGTTCGTTTCATGGCCACAATCCTTGTGAAAGTGACAATACTTGCTCTTATCCCTATTTCTATATGGAGTCTTCATCTAGGTCGGGGCCTTAAGTTTATGCTGATCTTTAATCTCCATAAGAATTGAATATTGATCTTTGTTGAACGATATGGGCTCTGTTGGAGTTTCAGACTCTCTTCTTTTTCTTCGTCGAGACGAAGTGGTCGTAGAAGTCAGAGCCCAAGTTTTGGCGTTCTTAGGATTATTTTTCTTCAGCTGAACTGTTGCCTCAATCTTTTTTTTTCTTCTGGATGATTTGCTTCCGCACATTCTTCAATAGCATGAATGAATGCTTCAGTCTCTCTGAGGGCCTCAACTAGAGTAGTGATCTTCTTCTTTACCAGATCAAACTTAAAACTTCCTAGCCTCAATCCTCTGATGAAGGCGTCAAATGACACCCCAGCATTGAGATCTCGAATCTGCAATGCCTCTAAATTGAATCTTTTAACAAAACTTCTCAAAGCTTCCTTCGGTCCTTGGATGATCTTATCCAAGTGCATGCTTGTTTTTAGTTCTTGTGATTTACCACAAAATGACTAGGAAAAGATAGCTAAGCTCCGTGAAATTATTCACTGAGTTAGGGGAGAGATTGTTAAACCATTTTCTAGCCACCTTTTAGAGTGGCTGGAAATTCTTATACCATGTGGCATCATCTACCGCCTAAACATACATTTGATGCTTGTATGCAGACAAGTGATCGTCCGGATCGGTGTTCCCATCAAAGAGATCTATTGTAGGCAGATTAACCTTTGGGAAAAGGGGTGCTTCCATGATTCTGGCCGAGAATGGAGTCGGCCAGTTAATCTGGAGAGCTCCCGACAATCCCTCAATGGGTATGTGCTCCCGACGATATTCCTTCAGTTCTGGATTAAAGGAGGTGTTTGCGAGCCCTGGTCGCCTATACACCATAGGTTGTAACATTGTCTTCTCCTGTCTTGGTTGAACAGCAGATGGTCCCAACTTCTTACCTCAGTTCTAGACGGCAGCCTCAGCGGAAGATCCCTTGGATAGGGAGTGGATCCTGTAGCCGAACGCTACAAAGCTGCAGCCTTCTTTGCCTCCAGATACTCTCGACAGATATGCTTCCATCCTATGCCCACTTGGATGAATGTTATCTTGAGTTCAGATCACCAGCTTCCAGTCCATCTTACTTTGTTGTTCACTAGCTTCTGGCTGCTTTCCTTCGGTGAGCCTCTTAGACAGCTCATGACCAGCAGGTCAACTTGGACCTGGACGACCCTCATGAGAATGCCCCTTGAGAGGGTAGACAACAACTGGGTCCGGGTACCTGAAAAAATAGCATATTACTCTTGATCTACTCTTGGACGACCGCGACCGTATTAGTTTGAAAATCGTTCAAGACATTTTCGAGACGGGCAGCTGTCACATGACGCTCAAGATTCTCCTGAATGATAGGCTCTCAACATCGTCCAGAAAGATTGACAATAGCCGGAGGCTTATCCCTTCCTCGTGATGTCCTTTCATTGTCCACTGTATCCTCTACTCGAACTTCAATGCTTCTTTTTCTTACTACATTGGATGAGTGACAATCAATCATTTTGTCTCCCCACAGACGGCGCCAAATGTTACGTAGTGCTTTACTCTTAAATATACTGTTATTTCACAACAGGTTCTTCAAATGGAGACTTGTGCAACAATGCCCTGATCAAAAGATCTCGAAACTGAGCTTCGCTCCCGGACCTGCAAAAAAGGATCCACCCTAGAGGTTTGGGTGGTGGTTCACCTTCCGAAGCTTAAGTCAGGTATTAGGAGTAATAAGGAAAGTTTTAGAAAGAGAAAGTAGAGAGAGAATTATGACAGAGTAACAATATCTTGTTCCGAAAAACATACCTTTCTCCTGATTTCAAGGACTATTTATGGTGTTTAGAGTAATTAATGTACCTTGAGGTTAGCCTAATTTAAGAGCACCTGATTGGCTAAGCATTGAAAACATGACATGTGGCAGGCAATGATTAGAGGGTACACATCATCCGATCATGTGCAGGTGTCCTTTTGGGGCCCTGGGCCCAAGTACATGCCAGGCCAAGAAGGTGGGATGGTACTTCTCTGAATTGGGATTTGTACTTCAGTTATCTCCTTTTGGTCCTGTACTTTCAGTTGCATGCAAGGGATATGTGGACGCTCTAGATGAATCCACGCACGTGTTGCACTAAGAGCCGCTGATTTCTAGGCTACAACAAAAACCATATTGCTGCGATTTTCGATCGAAACCGCAACAATAGCTCTATTTTATATTTTACCTTTTCTTTTCACATTATTTATTGATGCGTATGGGTAAAATCGTAGAAATAATTAATTATTTTACTAGTGCCCTCTGACCGAATCGCATCATTCCCTTCAAAGGAGACACCTTCAAAGGAACCTTATCCCAAACTTCATAGGAAATAGGCTTTCAATGCAAGTCTCCACATGATATATGCATATCTTAAGCAACCTTCATCTTATCCCGAATCATCTTCACATGCTCAAGAACATCCTGAATCTACTATGGCCCTAAAATTAATGCATCACTGATGTCACTCCAATAAGTGGGACTATCACAGTTCCTCCCATACAAAGCCTCATACGGAGCCATTTGGATACTAACCTGATAACTGTTATTATACGAGAACTCCACCAAACTAAGTGACTTGACCCATAACTGTTGAAATTCTAAGGACAAGCATGAACCATGTCCTCTGGAGTTTGAATAGTCCTCTCGGTCTGATCGTTTGTCCCAACATGATATGCAATGCTCAACTTCAATTTCAAATCAAAAACCTCTTGTAAAGCAGTCTAGAAATGAGATAAGAATCTCGGATCACGATCAGAGACAATGTACTTAGGAACTCCATGAAGATTGATAATCTCATTAGCATAAGCTTCGACTAACTCCTTCATAGACCTAATATTCTTCATTGCAATGAAACGAGCAACCTTGGTCAATTAGTCCACAATCACCCACACTACATTCTTTCGACCTTCAACTCTCGGTAATATCTTAGGGGATGGTACTCGTTGCGCGCTGACTAACTAGTAAATATGAAATATAAAAAAAATATGAGATTATGAAACGAGCAACCTTGGTCAATTAGTCCCCGTAAATGCACGATCATGCGTAAAATGTAGTTACCACAATATCCTCACTACAATAATAAGATAAAATTTAGCTAATTAAGATTTAGAAAATGATATGGACTGCATACAAAAAGTTAAAAATAAAACGGGTTTTTCACCAAAAACCCCTGACAAAAAAATTTATTCACCAAATACCCCAACTTTTTTCAAAATTCACCAGATACCCCTAACTTTTAAAAATATTCACCAGATACCCCAAATTTGTAAAAAAATGACAAATAATACCCTTAATGACTAACGGCGGTTAACTCTGTCAGTCATTAGTGTTAATTAACCCTAATTAACCCTAAAAAACTTTAACTAACCTAAAAACCTAACTAACCCTAACCTCCCCTCCCTCTCTCCCCTAACCCACCACCCCCAACAACCTCAGCTACCCCAGCCACCAACCCCCTCCATCGCAGCTCCCCCCCCCCCTCCCTCGCTCGCAGGCGCGCCTCTCCCTTTTTCGCTAGCAGTCGCACCACCCCACCACCCGCAGTCAGAATCTCCCTCTTCCCCTAACCCTCCTCACCCAGGCTTCGCTGTGATGCAACACATCACCGACGCAACGTCACCCTCCGCCTCTGTGACCAGCTTTTTTGCGGCGCACATCGGGTTCTCCAGCCAGTTTATTGGCTACTCCTCTTCGGTGGTACCTGGCCTGACTTCTCCGACGAACTCGCGCATAATTTTTTGGGTGTTGATTTTTTGGATGGCGCAGGGAGGAGGAGGTGCGCGCAGGGAGGTCGAATCTCGAACCCCCCCACCCTCGAATCGAATCAATGTGGGCTGATTTTTCTGGGTTTTCTCTTGAACCCGTCATCACCATCACCATCATTTTTCTGGGTTTTCATTTTTTTTTTGGATTGATTAATTTCAGATCTAGGTTTTCATTATTTTTTGGGTTGATTAATTTCAATCTGGTTTTTTACTTTTGGTTTTGCAGATCTGTTTATATTGTGGTTGATTTAGTGGTGTTGTGTTGGTTTTCTGGTGGTTGATTTGATGGTGGCAGTGAAGGTGGTGGGTGATGGTGGGATGGTCTTTGGGCGGAGATTGGCTGGGTTTTTGTGGGTTGAATTTGGGCAAAGGAGGGGGCTGGTGGGGTTGGTGTCGGTGGCTGCGGGGAGGGGGGCTGGTGGGACTGGTGGTACCGGGGTTGGTGGTGGGGTGGTGGGGTGGTGGGGCTGGTGGTACCGGGGTTGGTGGTGGGGTGGTGGGTTAGTGGGGCTGGGGTTATTAGGGGGTGGGGGCTGGTGGGTTAGGGGAGAGAGAGGGTTAGGGTTGGGATTAGTTAGAGTTTAGGTTAATTAGGTTGACTTAGGGCTAATTAGGTTGACTTAGGGCAAAGTTGTAAATAAACACTAACGGAGACTAACGTCCGTCAACTTTTGGGGTATCTGGTGAATATTTTTAAAACTTAGGGGTATCTGGTGAATTTTGAAAAACGTTGGGGTATTTGGTGAATAAATTTTTTTGTCAGGGGTATTTGGTGAAAAAACCGAAAATAAAATTATTAAGCAATAAATAAACACTAACTACATCAGTTAACATGTAATTATATCATAAACTCTTACATTGATATTATTATAGAATATGTATTTAATTCTTGCTGACAACCTTTAAAAGGTGCATATATCAAAACACAACAAATTTGGTAAAGTCTTGCGTGAACCTGGTCCACAATAAAACTATTGTGAATTTAAATATCACACATGTCAAAAATTGTATTTTGAACACATAATGATCCCAATTTTAGTGGTTTATACACATGTCTGGTTCACTACCTTTGAAAAATGGTTACTAAAATTGTTTTAAGTCAAGATAATAAAAATAAGGATTAGTTAAGGGTAAATATATGAAGGTAACTTTAGTTTTTGAAAAATAACAAGCAATAACTATATGTTAATAAAACCATAATATCTAAGCCAATACTTTAATTATGAGTTAGATACTTAGAGTGTAAGTTATTAATAAGGTCGATGTGTTAGAAAGAAGGGTGATTATATGAAAATACAAGTCACTTTGTGTTTCGTGTATAATTTGTGACATATGTGATCTTTTGGTTCACAATAACATTATTGTGGACAAGGTTACCTAAACCATTGCTGTTAGAATCGTAATCCGGATCGTAGGATCCTACGATCCGATTTTAGCAAAACGATCCAGATCGTAAGCAGAATCGCAAGGCTGGTAGAATCGTAGTAGGATCGGTCAGGATTATAGTAGGATCGGAGTAGGATCGGACGATCCTGTTTTTCACTTAAATTATTGTAGGATCGAGGATCGATCAAGATTGGAGTAGGATTGGTTATGATCGGTTAGAATGGGAAGTTATTACTTCTTTACTTATTAAAATGATCCCTAAAGCAACTAACTTTTCCTTTATGCTCAATAAAGGATAACCCAACTTCATACATGCAAATATTTATCTTTTCCAATCTTTTATGACTCTTGTAAAGCCATATTATCTTTGAAATATCAATATTATGTGAGAAAATCTAGATATTTAGCATCCATATCTTTTAAAAGATGTGTATTTATTCATTTGGAAGCACTTTTGTTATTCTTTTTTTGCAATTTAATATAATCTTTCGATCTTATGATTTGATTCTACTGATTCGATTTCACCTTTCTTAGTTCTTACAGATCCAAAATGAAATCCCGATCCTAACAACATTAACCTAAACTTTTACCAAATGTTGCTTTTCTTTCAAACTTGAACCAAGTTAATCTTGGTCGCGAATTCGCGACAAATATCGGTCTCAATCGTGCACTTGGATCGAAGATGGGCACCAAGTAGGTCCCAATTCTGAAAACACGGAAACTGAAAAAAGCCGTAATATAATACTTAAATTCCACCGAAATACCCTTCCCTCAAAAAAAGATCCAAAGTGGGAACGCAAGAACCAACTTTTCCTTTGTTCATCAGCTCGAGAACCCAACTAATGTCCTGTCATTAGTGGTGTCAGAAACAGATCTGACCGCTGGGTCAACCTGATTCTGACCTGACTTGAACCTGGTTCGACCTGTGAGGGTCAATCTCCAAACCTGACCGAAACCTGACCTGGAATTACCCAGACCTGATCGGCACCTGGCAAGATTATATCCTGACCTGTTCAGACAGACCTGCTTTCAAACCCGAACCCACCGACCGTAATGAGCAAGATATTATTAAAATTCAATATTTTTTTATATCTACAAAATCATTTAAATATGTTAATTTATAAAACTTTTTATATTTAATATTTAAATAAAATAAATAATTAAATTACATTTAATTTAATTTAAGAATTTTGAATATCATGTACTTGTTTATATTTTCATTTAATTACCCAATATCCTCATTTTCAAATAATATTAAAAAATATCTGGTTATACTCCAAAATTATAATCCATTTTAGTATTCTACTAAAATTTCTCCATTTTTTCTACCAAATTATCCCATTTAATATTCTACCAAATTTGCTACCAAATAATATTTCAAACTTTCATAACCCTATACTAAAGAACAACATATGAATATGAAATTCATTCTTATTGAAGTAAAAGTTAAAGCATATACAATGAAGTAAAAGTTACAGCAAATTTGAATTGAATTGATTGTTTAACTTTACATCTAGAAAATTAAAGAAATGAATCTACAATTCAGTAATTTACAGAAATTTGGGCAAAAAAAAAAACAATTCAGTGCTTGAAATTGCATCTTCATTCTTCACTTAAAAATTTGCAAGAAAGATGTTTCTTCAACTTCTAGCTCAAATCTTCTACATAACCTGGTCTTTAGATCTGGAAAATTAGAAAAAAAATAAAGAAAGACAAAATTCTCAAAACCAAAGTTGATACTCCATAATTAACGAGAGCTAAAGAGTAACTTACCATCCAACAACAATGAAGCAAGAAGGGAAGAAAAATCAAAATCGAAAAGGGAGATCATATTTGTCCTCAATTCTTTCAATCTCCTCTTCACCTCATTTGTGATGAAATCATCATCATCATCGTCCATATCTGTGGGAGCATCCATAGCAACTGATTTTCCAGAAACATTATTAGTCTCATTGTTTGGTTCCTCCGGGTGTGGAATCGGCTTCTCCTCTAGATCTTCCTGTGATTTGGGCTTACGAGCTTTCTTAAACCTTCTTACTTTAAAGAAATCCATAACCAATGATACAACAACAATCACAAGATGGTCCCTCCTTCAATGGCAACAACAAGACTCTCAACTTAACAAACATTCCGGCGATGATGAGAATCAGAAATTGATGAGAGAGACTCATAGATAGTGATCATTGTAAAGTGATGGATTTTTAAAAAAAAAAAAAAAAAAAGATCTGAAGCAATGGAGTTGAAGGATTAAGAGTTTTAGAGAATTAGAGAATTAGAGAATGAGATGGAGGCCGGTGGGCAGATGAAAGATTGAGAGGGGTGGGGATTAGGGTTTTAGAGAGGATAGATGGAAGAAATGAAAATGGGTTTTAAAGATTGATGGTTAGATTTTGATCTTTCTTAAATCAAAGGGTTCTAATTCATGATCCATTATATTATTTCTTGACCAATGGGAAAAGAGAATGCTCTAACACACGGATTGATGACCTAGCACACATGATTGATAATCTTCTATTCTTATAAGTTATAATCTTACTAATTATTGTCTTGGTTTAGTAACTTACTAACTTTAAATTGAAATTTTGATTATTTTTATTGAAATTATTATGATTAGTATTTAAGCCATAACTATCATTTATTAATTAACATATTATTATTGTTATTATTATTGTTGTTGTTGTTGTTGTTGTTGTTGTTGTTGTTATCGTGTTATTTTATTATTATTATTTGGAATCGTAATGCGTACCATAATCAAGTCATTTATATTTTATATAAATCTAGTAATTGATCGTATTTTCGTAGTTAATATATAATTCTCATTATATTATCGGTAGTTGTACTATTAAAGCATATTAAGAGTCGGTACTCCTCATACTTGTTAATAATCAATCACGTATTCGCTATAATGGTTCCAATATTATAATCGTCTTAATACATTTAAGCCTATTGATAAAATAGTTTCTTTATAGTCACATATTATACAAAGTTAAGATAATACCACAAATACTATATTTAGTAACTAGTAAGTACTTGTTAGCAATTAACTTATTGATGTTACTTTTAATAAGTTATAGTTAGCTTTTATACGGGGTAATGATTTAGGGATATAATTTACTATTATTAATATTATGCAACATATGAACCCGCGTTATAATCACGTAGGCCTCATATAGTCATATGAACCGTCGTTGTAAATCTATGAATGTATGATTATCATTTGTTATACTATTTATTGTTATTATTATTGTTATTGTTATTGTTATTGTTATTGTTATTGTTATTGTTATTGTTATTGTTATTATTCCTCTTCGTATTTGTATTACTATAATAATAAATCCTTTATATGAAGTTTTGAATTGATCTTCTACTCGTTATTATTGTTGTTGGTTATGAATTATGATATATAATATTAAAACATATGAAGAGTCGCTCTACTCCTTTACTCATTAGGGTGGTTTTACGCAGTTGATTAGTCGAAATAAGAATTGACTAAGAGAATACACTAACATCACGATAATCAATATAGTGTTTTTATTGGTTTTTCGTTATTACCCACATATTAATTGCACACACACACTATTTTACTTAACTTATGGTTGTTATTATTAACAGTTAACTTATTTTAATAAGTTATGATTAACTATTTTACTTAACTTATGGTTGTTATTTGTTACATGTTCTATGATTAACTATTATCATTTTCATTTGATGTTTATTTGTAGTATTGTTCTCATTACCATTATAGCTATTTACAAACTTATATATCAATCATAATGCTTATAATAATAAATCATTTATATAAAGTTTGGAACTGATCGTATACTCGTTACTATTGTCGTTGGTTATATATATAATATTAAAACATATGGAGAGTCGTTCTACTCCTTTACTCATTAGAGTCGTTTTACGCAGTTGATTATTAGAAATAAGAGTTGACTAAAAGAATACATTAAACATCACGGTAATCAATATAGTGTTTTTATTGATTTTTCGTTGTCATCCTTATATTTATCGCGCGCGCGCGCGCGCCCACACACACACACACACACACACACACACACACAGATATATATATATATATATATATATATATATATATATATATATATTATATATATATATATATATATATATATATATATATATATATATATATATCGATCTTAATACTTTTATTAATATGATTCGTTTACAAAATACATAACAACAAGATGACCCGACCAGGAGTTACCCGAAGTTGAATTGGCATTCAATAGCGAATGGACCCGATGTTTCACAATGATCGAACTAAGTTCATTACTAATTCAACCCGAGTACATTTCACTTAACTCAACCGCACATGGAACCTAAATACGACCTTCGCAAACCCGGCTAAAAAAATGTCAAAGGGCGATTATACCCGGGAATGGATCGACTTGTAAACGAAACGTTCAGACCTGTCCGGCACCCGGGAATCCAATGATTCAAATGTGTTCGACCCAGTTGAACAAAACCTGACCAGTCATGACCCGGGCACTGACAATCAGAATCCTGACCTGTCCGGGTCTGACCTGGTTCGCCGTGGGTATACCCAGAACCTGTTTACTAACCTGTTTTGACACCACTACCTGTCATACACATATTAGTAAAACACCAAAAAAAGGTTTAAACTTAACACCTTTATTAGTTAATTAATTAAAGTACCAAACACAGCTTACTAAGCATGGAATCTAGCTAAACAAAAGCACACTCACTCCTCTTTTTACAATTCTTCTACTTCTCTGCCTTTCTCACTCAGTCACTCCGCTCTCTCCCAAACCCAAACTCTTCACTCTTTACTCAAAATGGGCAAGTGGTGTGGTGCTGCATATGTTGTGCTTTTCTTGGCGACTCATTTGGCTGCAGCTATTGAAGATGGTACGCCTTTTAATTTCTCTCTTTTTTCGGAGTACTCTTTCTTTGGTTTTACTTTTTTCACCTTCTAAATTCTAATTAGTGTATCTAATGGCAAGTAAAACCGTATAAATGTTCCCACATTTGAGTCGGAACCATGTTCACTGTGGTGTAGCAAGTAGTACTTGGTGTGGAGTATGGTAAGGTTTGTATTTCACAAACTCGAGGTGATTAACGTGCGAGAAGTTCTAGTTCGGTAGCACACTTCTTCCTAACAATCTTTAAAAAAAATGTTCATGGTCATATAACGGCGTTTTATGTAAATTCAAAAATTTCAGGTTTGTTAAAGATTTCACTTGAAAATATAGGGTGGTTTAGGTTGATATACAAAGATTTCACATTGATAAATTAGTAATTTCATAGCCATGGTCAAGCACGAGTAAGCAACAGGATTTTATCATAGGAGTACTCCCTTAGAATGATTTGTCACTTTGTATACATAATACACTATTTTAGGATGTTCGATAAATGTAGTCATTTTTAAGATTAGTTAACAATTGTAGAAGTTGTTAGTTTACTAATTGTTAGTAGCTGGTTGTTAGTTGTTAGAGGTTGTATGTCAAAATAGCTTTAGCAACCGTTTATTATGGGTAACTAGCTCGTTGATTAGTAAAACTGTAAAAGAGCAAAACATAGTTTAAGAGCTACTCAAATGCTATCGTATCCTCAATTTTTTTTAGCTTTCATAAAACTTTACCTGAACCGTGAAAAATTAGCTACTCACTACTTTACCTTGTATTATTTTTCATATTACGAGATCGAGTTTCGACTCTTGAAAACATGTTGTCAAACACGCCCTATATGACAACTTATTTTGTAAAATATTAAATTACATTGAAATGAACCAATCAGTACATGATGTAGTACATTTAATTTAAAAATGTGAAACGATGATTTCTCTGTTGTTTGTGCTCGAGCAATTATTGTATGATCTCGGACTACCCTATTATGCTGTTGGGGTAAATAACAAACTAACATCATTTGATAGTTTAGTAATTATTACCACATTGTTTGTATAATGTGAATATGTGATCCTAGGTTGAGACTTGAGGGTTCAAGTCTCATGGGTGGGAATTTCAAATTTCCACTCAGGTGGTCACCCACTCACCCGGTTAAGTACAAGTTTTTTGCACATTGAAGCTAGTAAAATGACACCCTAAATTATCAATCTTGTAAGGCTGAAGATTTTCCCTGATATTATTTTATGATTCATCTGGCTTGTGTGGTCCCGTATTTTTTGTAACAAAGTAACAAACACATAAGGATTATGTAGGTCTTGTTGCAGAATTGAGATCAGTAGTGTCTTTAACAAGAATGGGATAGTACAACTTGCTTGTAGCAGTATGCTGAGCTAAAGAAAGGAGCCAAACCTTTCACATCAAAGGAAAATGTCCTACTCTTGCCTCGGATACAAACAATACTCTCTAGTCTGTACTTTGTCATGTGTGATGATCTTTAAAAAACAAGTGGAAGTGGTTCCATTTCTATAATTGAAGACAAGATAAACTAAGTTCAATTTGTCCTGTAAATTTGACCAAAACATGTTTACTACTTGGTAAATCATCATTATTACTAAGTTTCACCTTTCATCCTTCTTTAATTATGACTAAACATGCCATTCGGACAATTCATCCTGTTTCTGACTCAAAATATGCTTGGTGCTTTTTCTTCTTTATTAGAGTGAATCAAAATTAAGAATTTGTTCTCCTCAACCTATCAATATATGTTTAAACAAAAGTATGTTCACATCAGAAACATTAAGTTCAATTCAGCAAAATAAGTCAAATTTAACAAAAATAATTTTAGTTAAAGCAAAAATAAGTTAAGTTTATCAAAGATAGGTTCAGCAAGAGTCAGTTGAGTTTAAGGAAAATTCATTTAAGTTCAGTAAAATTATATTAAGTTCAGCAAAAACAAATTGAGAAATCTACTCCTATATTTTCTTTACAAGGGCAGTGTGATGATCAACTGGTAGCACAAGTGAGGTAGACTGATACTAATGTAGGCCATTAGGTGAAGCATATCAGGAAAGTGGTGGTCATAGCTTGAACAATCTTTCCTGCATAATTGATTCAATTAGTTATTCGCCATCACAGCCCCATCAACTTTCTAAAATTTGGCAAGTTGAAAATTAGATCCTTTATTATTCTAGAATGATGAGTCATGGCCTAGAATCATGAAGGCTATGGAGACCAATAAATACGAGTCTCGATTCTCAAAAGTTTTATCTAAACTATATATTTTAAAATCAAGGGTTCATATTGGTAGGAGGGTAAAATTATGGAGTGGATTTTGATGAGAAAAAGTAGGGGGTTTTGGTAAGATAATATATGAGCCATTGATTTTTTATTCAGTGGTTGATATTGCTCAAACTCTAATTTGTAGAGTTATTTTAGAACTATAGAAGATTCAAACACCATAAATAGGAGGAGTTGGTGTGGCATTGCAAAGTGACCACTGAACATAAATGCTAATGAGTCAAAAATGGTGAATTCCATTTAAACCTTATCGTACTGTTAGCTGTTCACATCTCAATATAGCCATCAATATGCCTTTTTGCCCATGCAACAAAAGGGGTAAAGACTGTTAGTATTGATTTGGTATTTGACTTTCTTAACTTTCATTGAAGGGCACCATTAATAGTTGAATGAGGAATGATAAATGAATAACAAGTATTGGACATTTTCTCCCCTATACATACTCATATAATAGTGTTTATGTAGTATTTCTATTTTTCTAATTATTTCATACACACATTATATGGTGCACACAAACACCATATTATTATTTCAAAAATGTGATGACTTTTACTCGATTGCCCATATTTCTTAGGCTATGTTCAGTTCACCTGAAATTTTCTGATCAGAACTTATCTGATCTGATCTGAACTTATTTTTTCTAATCTGATCTGATCTGATCTGATCTGAACTGATCTAATTACAATATCTTATCTTTTAGATTTTTCTCAATATATAAGAAATAATATAGTCATGTGGGGTCTTGTTTGATTGGTCTCAATGAGTACTTTATTAATATTCAATTATTATAATTTTTTCTAATATGTAATGAAAGATATAATTATTTTTAAATATAAGCATAATCTGAACTGATCTGATCTGAACTTATTTTTTCTGATTTGATCTGATTGAATTTGAAATAAGCAAAAATAAGGTGAACTGAACATATCCTTAATATAGATGATATATACTTCTTACTCTGGCTTCTCCTTTTAACCAAAGTGAACTTATCCGTATGAAAGTGATTTGGGATCCGATTTTAAAGGTAGGCCCAGAATTGCAGATAAAAAGAGCCAGAATAATTGATTGGTGTAGAGTTTCCCGCCAAATTATTCTCATAATCTTTTACCATCATGAACACAGTGAAAGGATAAGTCCCTTTCCTTCAACAGCCGAGCAAACAATTATTTTTACTAGGAGTCTAGGAATAACTTTTAGAATTTTTTATTCTTTTGTTTTTTGAAATGAGAAGTAACTTTTAGATGATGAAATTGTAGCTTTCATTTTTATAGAAAACAAAAGATGAGGTAAGTTAATAGTCAAAGCCAGGCAGGAATACTGGAGTAGTGTGGCCAAGACAAAAAAGACAAAAGGACTAGTACCATGCGCGCCTTACTGTATGGCACTTAATCACCATGCTTAAATCGAAAATTGATACATCTGTTTTTATTTAGTTGCAACAATTTCTACTTTTAGGTGTTTTTTATTAGTTGCAACATTTTTCTTTTTAGGAAAACTTTTGGGATAATTTGACTATATTACCTTTATTTCACCTACTCTCACCATTTAATTACAATACTAGTAGCAGGGGCAAGTGGGTCAATTATACTCTCTTTTCTCATTGGTTAAAGTTTGTGCAAAAAAGTGATTGTTGCAACTAAATAAAAACAACGGTGGTATATATTAGAAATGGACAATTAAAAAATAATTAATTTTCATGAGTTGTACTCCACTAATTATTAATATTTATTTGTAGGGGTGGATTACCCACCGAGTACACAATTTTTTCGACTTAAATACAATCATATTCCAAACTTGTTGTAGATCCCAAGGGGCTTAGAAAAGTAAGATTAATTAGAGCAACTTCAATGGTTAGCTAAAACAATACTTGGCTAAAGATGCCACATCATTTTCCTTAGCTAATTCTATCTTTAGCCAACTTTCCCTTTAGTGGTTTAGCTAAACTATTTTGTTGCTTAGGTAGGTCCCACAATCACTTTTTTCTTTTTTTTAATATATAAAATATCACTTATTGAGAAGCTATGTGTGGGGTGGGACCCAACATTTTGGCTAAGCCAATTTGCTCTATAGAGCCAATTTGCTTAGTAAAGCAAAATTCCAATTTGTACTCCAATGGTTAAGCAACTAGCTAAATATTTTGCAAAATTGCTAACAAGTCCTTTTTTTGCACTATTGGAGTTGCTCTTACAACTTTTGTTTTTTTAAAAATTTTTACTCCCTCCGTCCCATACTATGGTGCCTATTTTATTTTTGGTGGGTCAAACTTTAAAATCTTTGACTGAATATTCTCATTTGTATATATGAAAAAACATATTCACGTGGGATCTTGTTCGATTCGTCTCAATGTGTAGTTTCATAATATCAACTTTTTATATTTTTTGTTAATATAAAATTAAAGATATTAAAAGTCAAAGTTACGTCTTGGGAATCGTGTAAAAAAGAAACAAACACTATCTTATGAGACGAAGGGAGTACTATTAATATATCTTTAACAAGAAGTATTAAGGTAAATCTAATACTTGTATACTATCAGTCTATCACTATCCCGGCTTCTTTTTTTGGCTTGTTCGTACGGTTCCGTCATTAGGAAAATAAGAGTATTATACTCTCTGTGTAGCTTTATTGTTATTTGTTCACTATTCATAAGTTCAATATGAGAATGCTTTGGAACTCTCTTATGATTTCTATGAAAAAAAAAAAAAAAAATATTCATGTGGTATTTTATGTAATATGTATCTTTAGAATATTAGATTTTTATAATATTTGCTGATGTAATTCAAAATATTAATGATCAAATATATACATTTAAAATCCGTAAAAGAAAAATCGGATAACGAGATACGGTGTAAGATCATCAAACATATTAAGTGCCAAGTAATTCCTGATTATTTAAAATCAAGATAAGTTTGATGAACATACATGATACATCCTAAATCCAAATAGCCGTTGTAAAATGTAGGTCTATTGATAAATGGAGATTTCGAAAGCCCACCAGCAGGTGGATTTAGAAGCCCAAACGACGGATCAGGAGATGGGCCAACAACAGTTCCAGGATGGGAAACAAAGGGTACAGTAGAGTTAGTGTCAGCAGGTCAGAAACAAGGTGCTATGATCTTGATCATCCCAGGAGGAACACACGCCGTTCGATTAGGCAACGAGGCACAGATTAGCCAAGATATAAAGGTTGAAAAGGGGTCGGTGTATGCTGTCACATTTAGTGCTGCTCGTACGTGTGCACAGCTTGAGTCACTTAATGTATCAGTAGTACCCACACGAGCATCATCAGCTGTTGATCTTCAAACAGTGTATACTGATCAAGGCTGGGATTCATATGCGTGGGCATTTGAGGCAGATGATGAGGATGTCAAGTTGATCTTGATGAATCCTGGGATGGAGGAGGACCCCACTTGTGGGCCCATTATTGATGATGTTGCTATTAAGAAGATGTTTGTACCTGA
The DNA here is from genome assembly GCF_026745355.1 of Beta vulgaris subsp. vulgaris. Lineage (NCBI taxonomy): Eukaryota > Viridiplantae > Streptophyta > Magnoliopsida > Caryophyllales > Amaranthaceae > Beta > Beta vulgaris. The sequence goes on from NC_079209.1 coordinate 24,776,372, forward strand.
TAAGCCCAAAGGTTATTATACTTTCTCTCTTTTTTTTTTTTGCCTCTTCAATACTTTTACCGTCTCACTACAAAGTAAAATTTGTAAGAAACAACCTTTTATAAGCACTTTTTTGCGAGAAACAACTTTTTAAAATGTTTTTGGCATTCAACAACCTTAATCAACTTTTTTTTGCGAGATCATACCTCAAGGTTGTTTTCCAACATTGATTCTCATCTCCAGGCTTTGATCAATGTGTTTTCTATGTGCAATCCTCGCACCTAAAGGTGTTTAATGCCTTGACCAACGCTTGTAATCAAAAATTAATGTTTGAAAATAGTCTTGAGGTTTGATTTCGCAAAATAAATTTTGATTAAGGTTGTAAAACGTCAAAAAAAATTAAGAAGTTGTTTCTCGCAAAAAGGTATTTATAAGAGGTTGTTTCTCACAAATTTTCTTAATATAAATGAGTCATTTTTTATTGATGCTATTTCTTAAGTGATGATTTTAGCTCGACTCGTCTTTTAAGAATTTCTAAAAGATGGTTTCAGGATCACTAGATATTATTTGCGCAACTTATAAGACTATACTATTACTATTCTTGATATGCATACTCTAATCTAATAAAAAAATTGAGGAAACCTTTTGATAACTGCATAACCAAACCTAATATTATGTATATGTTAAATTGGCTTTCGAAAAGAAAACTGTATATTAATTTTTAATAAGTACAAATGTTATGGGGAGTTTGTACACGGGTTCGGATCGTTTGATTAAGATAGATGATTCCGGCTAAGGACTTGTATATTCGATGTACCTTAAATAAATGTGTAGGGATAAAGAGTTGCTAGTAGATGAAGAATATTAATCAAGTTTATGAAACATTTCTCTAACGGCCCATATCGTTAATAAATTGCACGATAATGGAATGTATTTCAAGTATAACTAGTTATTAGGTCCGAGCTATGCCCCGGGTAAGAAAATTTTCATTTATTAATATTGTACTTTGATATGATAGCACTAAATATAATTTGGTCTATTGGCTAAAACTTTAATACATGAACTTGATCTCACGAGATCAAAACCTATATTATGCAATTTTTAATTTTTTTATTGTACATAGATTACATGAACTAAAACTCTCTAGGGAGAGCGCCACGTGGCACCGTTCCTGGTTTACGCACGCCTTTTAATATATTAGTATAGATGTTATTAGGGAAGCACTCCTAAAATCTCCATCGGGAAGAATTTTTTTCTCCATGGACAATCAATCTCACCCCTAAACTTGTGTTTTTGTCTCCAAGGGGAAACAATTTTCATTACCACTATTTACCACCTACACGGTGGTATTGGATGAGAATGAAAGTTCAAGAAGAAAAGTAGACACTTTAGGATAAATTAGCAATATCATGGGAATGAACAATGATATTCTTCATAAATTTATGCACAAATCCATTCCCATTACCACCATTTATAACCAACTACAAAAAGGATAGTCGGAGTTGTCTGTGGTGGGTGGCAGTTTAGATTTTAGAAGCATTGTGTGGGGTGTTCTTATAATATCCTTTGACCATATTCAATTATTCAAATTCTTTTCGTAATAAAAACATCTCTTTTAAAACAGCTAAATAGTCGACAAAGAGAACATTTCTTTTTGACAATGTTAAAAAGTCTCAAATTTTATAGGTTTTTGCTACAGTACTAGAGCCCTAAGTGATTCGAATAAGCATTAAGATATTAGTATCAATTGCGGATTTTAGGACAAAATCACATGTCCATTGATGTTATCAATGACTAATATATCTACTTTAAGTTACGTATATAGGTCCATAATTTAACGGCTATATTTAGCATTTTCTAATATTGTCGAGGGGTTCTGTCATTATATTTGCTATATTGCTCTGCTTGCAGATAATGTGGTGCTGAATGGTGACTTTGAAGAAGGCCCATGGCTGTTCAAGAACGAGTCCCTCGGTGTCCTCCTTCCTACCAATCTTGACGAGGAAGCAACCCCATTACCAGGCTGGATTGTTGAATCAAATCGTGCTGTTCGTTACGTTGATTCATTCCACTTTGATATTCCACAGGAAAAGAGAGCCATAGAACTGCTATCAGGAAAAGAAGGGATCATATCCCAAATGGTTGAGACAACACCACAGAAAGACTACATCCTAAGCTTCTCAATGGGACAAGGCGGAGACAAGTGCAAAGAGCCCCTCGCTATTATGGCATTTGCTGGGGATCAAGCTCAAAACTTCCATTACACACCCGACTCAAACTCCACCTTCCGTCGAGAGGGCCTCAACTTTACGGCGAAGGCCGAAAGGACTCGGATTGCCTTCTATAGCGTGTATTACAACACTAGGACTGATCATATGAGTTCTCTTTGTGGTCCTGTGCTGGATGATGTGAAGGTGTGGGGGGCATCTGGTTCTTCCAAGATTGGTCTTGGAATGTTTGGTTTTGGGGTTTGGATTTTAGTACTCATTTTGGTCTAGATCTTAAAACTGCAGTGAGTGTGCTATCTAAGTATTTATATATATGATTAGAGGATGTTGTAGCCTGTAGGTTTTGGATTCTGATCTATAGCGAAGGCTATCGATGTAGTGCTGCTAGTGCTAAATACATAAGCTTTGATAATAGATATTTTTTGTTGTAGAAGTTCGACATCAAAGTTATGACGTGAATAGTGCATATAGTCAATATTTAGCAACTAAATTGGGACGGAGGAAGTATCACCTTATGGCTTCGCCCCTGTTTGAGTGATCACTTTCTTGCATGTCACAATATTTTCATGAGTTAAAGTTTCTTATAGGTTAGTATTACAACGATCAATTTTTGATAAACAAAATTACGGGTTAGTATTATGGCAATTAATTTGATTTAACCATAACATGATAACATACTACCTCTGTATTTTTTTAGTTGCATCATTGACTTTTTCACATTTGCCGAGATAATTTTTTGAACGTTACTATTGGTATAGGGTGTAAGTAAATATTATAAAAATTTGATATTTGGAATACTTGCATTGAGTCGAATATAACAAGACCCCATTTGACTAAGTTTTTTTCTTATATAATAATGCGAGATAGTTTAACAAAATTGGTTGATAAATAGTGTCACAAAACCATATGATGCAACTAAAAAATACAAAGAGGTAGTATTATACAAAAATAGCTACAAGTCATTAACAATTAACAATTTGCTCTTTTTTTTTAAGGTAAGATGAAGTCCCTTGCAAGGATGGGGGAATTTGGAAATCCTTCTAGCAAGGAGGGGGGAAATTGGAAATCCTCCTAGCAAGGGATGAAACTCGATCCCCGCTGGGATCGGAGGTGATGCTAACACCACTAGGCTATCACCTGTTGCTCTAACATATAGTGGTTAAGATTTTCTTTTTTAAAAAAATTAAATACCAAGAACCCTTGGGTTCAATGTTATAGCTTCCTATCTCCCACATGGGAGACCAAAGTTCAAATCTTGGTGGAAATGGGGGGAGGCGGGTTCAGGGGTTGTTGGGCCTCTAGGTGAGTGGCCCTGTGCGAGGGTAGCCCAGAGAAAATTCATCTTACCACGGATTCCCGAAAGAGAAAAAAAAAGAACAATTAACAAATAAAACTATCAATACATATATTAAAATAAGAAACAATAAATTTACATGACAAATAATTTCTAATATATATAAGAAAAGGAAGTGAACAGTGAGTACTAACTACATATTGCTATTAATATTACGTACCACGATTAATTTGATTTAGGGATGGCATTATAACATATTACACAAAAATGGCTGCATTAAGTAGTTAACAAATCAAGCTATCAACGAGAATCACGTGGGAGCTCAATGGTTGGAGCTCCAACCTCCCAACCTCATGGTCGGGAGTCCGACTTTTATTAATCTCAAATTTGTGGTGTTTGTGTTGATATTTGCTTGTGGGTATAAATTCCCACTTTCCAGTCTCTGGAAGTTTCCTTATGGGTTGGGGTTCCCTTGTTACCCCCAACTTGGCCAGTTGCTTACAGAATCAAAAAAAAAAATCAAGCTATCAACAATAATCAAAAGAAACAATAAATTTACATGACCAACAATTTCATATATATTTAACAAACGCAAATTATTAGAATACGTGGTCTAATTTTAACATAAAATTAGACGAATTCAATACTGAATTTTTCTAACAAGCCCATTCCATTTCACTCTATCCCAACACTATTTTAGTCATCCCAGTCATCCCTTCTCTTGTCTTTCCTTTGTTTTCTTGATCTTGAACTACAACAGATAATTTCAAAAAATAACTCGGTAGTCTTACGAAACGGATTAAACTAGTCACTAAATGGAGTAAACTAGTCACCGAATGAGTTAAAGAATATAATTACTGAATAGATTAAACTGGTCACGAAATATACTAAATTGGTCCCTAAATAAATTAAATTGGTCACAATATTAAAAAACGGTGGCATGTTCTCTTCTTAATATTGGACTTGGGCCGAGCCTAATCTATTTATATCATTACCTAAAGCAAAATGATAAATCCTACGTGTCAAGCTCACAATCACCGAGCAATTCTAGAGCATGAGGAATGTAAAACTCTCATCTAGGGTGTCCACGTAGGATTTGCCTAGGTGGAATTCGAAAATTATAATATTTCGGAAATTTAATTGCCTTAATTAGGAGTAATTTGAGGTAATTATTGATGATTAGCATTAATTGTAGAATAAAAAAGGCAAGGTCGTTTTTATAATCTCCAATTATGTTTAAATTTGGCCGAAAATTTTGGAGATTCACTCCATATAGAAACAAGCAATTACAATCTTCAATCATGTGCAAGTTGATCACCTAAATCAAAATCATTCCTAAATTGAATGACGTGATTTTAGGGATTGATTCAATCAAGCTTTAATATGAAAATTCGTGATTTAATGATATTTTATTAATTTCTACAACATCAAAATTCATAAACCCTAAACATGTTTTCATACATCATTTGAGGAAAAAAAAATATGTCAAGCATCATTCACGGTTTGCAACAACATCCAATTTTAAGTAGAAGGTGAATTCGTCGCAACATCAAATAGGAATATCAATTCGTTATTCATGGCTTGCATGAATGAAATAGTGTATCATATCTCACGTGGTTGCTTAACATTTTTGCATGGGATTGCATTAGACTTTTTTGTAACAATGTTTAACATTGTTTGTCATCTTATTTTTGTCGTGATTGTAACACAATTTGTCATTAGTTTCATTAGTTTCCTCTATATCATTCTTTTTATATATATATATATAATATATTATGGTCATGGTTTTTTTTTTTTTGGAAAGATATTATGGTCATAGTTAATTTGTATGAAATAGTGTAAACGACATATTAGGATGCTAAGGAATTTAAAGTTTTTTTTTATTATTATTACATGCCCATAATTGTTATAAAAAAAAGAGGTGATCTCGAATTTTGATTGATTTCTTTCCCAATCTTTTCCTTTACTTTTTAAGTTAATCTACCGATTAAAGCCACAAAATCAACGTGAAAATTAGTTTAGTTTACAAACTAATGTAGAATCACATAATTTCGAGTACTAATTGTGTTTTAATTATTCAGTACATGCTATTTTTGCACGAGATTGCATTAGAGTTTTTTGTAACAATGTTTAACATTATTTGTCATCTTTATTTTTGTCGTGATTGTAATACAATTTGTTAGATCGCACTATCTATATTATTATCTAAAGCAAAATGAAAAATCCTATGTGTCAAGCTCACAATTACCGAGGAATGTAAAACTCTCATCTAGGGTGTCCACGTAGGATTTAGCCTTTAATCCAAAATTTAAAAGTTTTCGGAAATGATTTCCGTTAAATATGGATGATTTGCTTTAATTATGGAATAAAAAAGGCAAGTTATATGATGATCTCCAATACCATACAAATTTAGCCGAAAAATATTCACTCCCATATTGTTATAATTTCGAATTTCCTTTGTAATTCATATATGGTAATGAAATTAATATATCAATCATGCATGATTTATGTTAATTGGCAATCAATCCCATATTGGTTAATTTTTCGGATTTCTTAATAAGTGAAATATGGTAATGAAAATTATTTCTCAATCATCCTTGATTTGTGCCTATGTGAATGTTAATTGCCAATCAATCATGATTTCGAATTTTGAATTACCAATTAACCTTACTATCCGAATTTCTTAAAAGAAATCGTATCTATGTGAATAATGACACGTGGCAATTTTTTCTCTAAAAACATTGTCCAACTAGGATTACTCGTCGCGTGTCATGCATTTCCTATATACTTTGTCCGAAATTTTTAATGACTTCCCTAAATGATTCGAAATTCAATCAATTAGAATCTTCAAAGCAAGTTGATCACCTAAATCAAAATCATTCCTAAATTAGAAGACTTGATTTCAGGGATTGATTAAATTAATATTTAATAAGGAATTTTAGATATTCTATAATTTTAGAAATTAACCCTCCTTAAATCATGCTTATGTCAATCAATCACAATCTTAATTAAATCATGTGCAAGTTGATCACCTAAATCTCAATCATTCCTAAATTTCAAAAGTTGATTTTAGGAATTGATTCAATCAATCTTTAACATAGAAATTCGTGATTTTCAATAAGGTTATTAATTATTTTTTTCAATAAAGCGACTAAAAAAACCAAATTGAATTTTGTACTATAAATACCTTAATCATATTTGCATTGCACTACAACATCAAAATGCATAAATCCTAAACACCTTCCCCTATATCCGACTAGCTTAAATTTTCTTCACGTGATTTTTGGCTTTCACTCTTTGTAATGCTATTCAAATTTTTGATGCACAACTATATCATAAGTGGTAATTAACTTAGTAACTCTATTAATATTTGTTATGGAAGGAGAGGTTGGGTGGACATTTGATCAATATAAGGTTTAGTTATCTATTACAAAGACAAGCCATACTTTTTAGCATAGCGACAAGCTTTGGCATCATGTACTTCTTGCTGACGGACTCATTGTTGTACGTCGATCTGTAATTGTTTTTAGTAATATGTCACTCTTCAAGTTTATATGCGTTGAAAGGTTGTATGTTAGTTATTTCTAGAATATATATGCATATATTCAACTTTATAGTATATATCTTTATCAGTTAGTATATATTTAGTTTATTAGTTACATTATTTGTAGTAGATTAGTTGGCTATTTTGTAGCCCAACATTACTACTATAACTTTTTAACTTTGTATATATGTTTAAAATTTCAATAAAAGCATCATGGGATTGATTTCCTTCATGGTATTAGTTGTTTTGATCCTTCTCTAACCCTAGCTTCTTTTCCTCTTCTTCTACCTTTCTATCTATCTCATTCTCATATCTATGGTCGACGCCCAAAAATTTCATCCTGCCCTCACCATCACCAACGTGATATTCTAGCAGATGATGCGTTTTGGTGTGCTTTTTAAAATTTTTACTGGAATATATATATATATATATATATATATATATATATATGGGCAAGATCACATGAGAATGCTCTTATATGAGAAATGAGAATGAATCTCAGCCACACGATTGGATTAGAGTTACAACACTTGTTCATTAGAGTTATACCCCCCTAAAAAATTTTAAGCCCCAAAAAAAAAAAAGTTTTGAATTTTTTTTTTCTAATATTCTTTTTTTTTGGAGTGAGTTCATGTGAGAATGCATACTTACATGAGAAATGAGAATGAATTCTACACGCTATAACTCTTATGAAAAAGTGTTGTAACTCCAAAAAATGAATATTAGAAAAAAAATTTAATTTTTTTTTGGGCTCAAAATTTTTTGGGGGGGGTATAACTCTAATGAACAATTGTTGTAACTCTAATCCAATATGTGGAGATCTGTGTTGATGATAGTTTGAGGTTTATGGGGCATTGGTGTGTGCGCAATGATGATGAGCTTAAGAGAAATATTCTCGAAGAAGCACATATTACTCCTTCTTTTCAGCTTGGTGGTGACAAGCTTTATAAGGATCTGAAGTTAACTTTTGGTGGCCTGGTATGAAGAAAGAGATCGCGGAGTTTGTAGCTAGGTGTTTGCTCTGCTAAAAGGTGGAAATTGAGCATCAAAGGTCTGGTGGTTTCTTGCAACCTCTGCTTATATCTGCATGGAAATTTGAATTTGTCTCGATGGATTTCGTGATGGGTTTGCCAGGGCTGCTGGTGGGAAGAATGATGTGAGGGTGATTGTAGACCGCTTGAACAAAGTGGCTCGTATTATTACGATGAAGGACAATTGGTCTATGGAAGAGTCGGTCGAGGCTTAGGCTAATGAGATTGTTCCTCTGCATGGGGTTCCCAAAGACATCGTCTCTGACCGTGATCCGCGATTTCTATCCCATTTATGTACTGCTTTGCAGGAGGCTTTTGTTTAGAAGTTGAAGCTTAATATTGCATTTCATGCGGCTACCGATGGTGAGACTAAGAGAATTATTCAAACTTTGGAAGAAAATGATTCGTGCTTGTGCCTTGGAATTTCAATAGTATTAAGTCAAGTCATTTAGTTTGGTGGAATTCTCTTATAACAACAGCTATCAAGCTAGTATCCAAATGGCTCCGTATGAGGCTTTATGCGGAAGGAAGTGTTGTAGTCATACTTGTTGGAGAGACACCAGTGATTCATTGATTTTGGGTCTGGAGGTAAAAGTAATTCAAGCTAAGATGAAGGCTTCTCAAGATAGGCAGAAGTTGTATGCTAACTTGCGACGGAAACCTATTTCACTTGAAGTGGGGGATAAGGTGCTTCTGAAGGTTTCTCTTATAAAGGGAGTGATGCATTTTGGCCAAAAGGGAAAGTTGAGTCTGAAGTATGCAGGTCCCTATGAGATTCTTGAAAGAATTGGGGAGGCCATGTATTGTTTGGCTTTGCCGCCGGAGTTGTCGAAAGTTCATGATGTATTTCATATGTTGCAGATGCGCATGTATCATAGTGATCCTTCACATGTGATTCCTGTTGAGTAGGTCTCAATCGAGCCGAACTTGACTTTTGAAGAGCGACCAGTTCGTATATTGGACTGTCAGAAACGTGCTATGAGAAGAAAGGTGACTCCCTTGGTTAACGTACTTTGGCGAAGTAAAAAATACGAAGAAGCTACACGGGAAACTAGAGAGTCGATGCGACTCAAATACCCGAAATTATTCATTTCAGGTATTCTTTGTGTGTTTGTTTTATTTGTTTTGTGTTTTCGAAGTTTCGAGGACGAAACTTTATTTAAGAAGGGGAGATGGTACCACCCCCATGATTTTGCTCTTAGTTTTTTCAAAGGTTCTCCGTAAAACTATTATTTTCTCTAAATTGAATGATTTCGAATTTTTATAAATTAATGGGAGCCGAAATATTTTTATTGTTTGACGTGCTAAGTATGTGAATTATATTTATATTTATAATATAATTTATTAAAATTATTTTTCGTTATAATTTTTTTTAAGTTTAGGAGCGATTTAGGAATTAAACGATTTATAGCGTAACAGATTTTTGGCACTTAGATCTTTGATGAATGGGCCAAAAAAGATTGAGTGGCTAGGGATATGATGTAGCCGACCTCGAGGAGGAAGAAGAAGATATTTTATTCTCTTATTTTGGTGTCTTTTTACATTCCATAACCTCTTGTAACCTCCTACATACATAATTTCACCATTAAACCTCTTTTATTCATCCTTTTTCAATAACCAAAAATTTGATTAAAACTAGATTAATATTTCTACCATTTTAACTCTACCATTTGGCCATCATCATCCTCATCATTTTCTCTCTCAAAATGTTCTACTCCTTTTCTTTATTATATTATTCTTAACTTATTCTACTTGCGTAAACCTTATTCATGGTGCTTTGAGATTTAAGGAAGACATGGAGTGCACACATAACTCGGGATCATCACAGTAGTTTTCATATCTCCTCCGACGTTGCAGGAAAATTGGTAGTTATCTTAGAACGCTAGAGATTAGAGTATATTTAAGTATTAGATTATTACGTTAGGAATTATTTTAATTACTTTTTTTATGAAATTATTGATGAAAATTTACGAGAGTGTTCTTTATGTCTGATGTGTTATATTATGTGCCGTAAATAATTTTTATTTGAGTTTTACCTATTTTATTAATTAAATTGATAATTTGTGTGTTTAAGGTTCAATTTTATTGAATATTTTTAAATTGATGAAAATAATTAGTGGACAATTTTATAATTGTCGAAAATATTTTTATTGAAGCATGTTATGTGTTTAGTATGTTTAAAATACTTTAGAATAATTTTTTTATTATTTTTTCGAGTTAATTAATTGAATATCTTAATTTTGCATTTTCGTGATTGTTAGTAAATAATTCGTGGATATTATATTTTTAGGTTGAAAAATCTATTTCTGTACATAATCCATATTACCTTGGATTTATGCATGTTATGTTAATATTTGGTAATTTTTGGGGTGTCTATTTATATATTTAAGTATTTTATTCGCTTTATTGAGTAATATGTAAATTATTGTCAAAAATTACTTTTAGAGTCCGAAAATTAGAAATAAAATTATTACAATGTTTGTAAGGCTGCGATGGTTGTATGCTAATTTTTGTGTAAATTTGTAGTTCGTTAATTCGTTTTATTTGTTAAATAACTTTTAGGAAAAATTGACAATAGAGGTCTGAACTTTTGGGTGATAATTTTTAAAAGGTCTGAACTATTGATTAACCTGTGTAGGTCCCAACTTTAGGGGGTCTTAACTTTTAGCGGGCCTTAGTGACTTAAAACTGGCTTAATAGGTCATCACTTGTAAAACTTGGGTCACATCAGAAGGCTTAATTGAGGGAGGGATGTAGGAACTAGGTGAGATTTAAAAAAAAATCTTCAGTTTTAAGTCGTCGAGGCCCGCTAAAAGTTAAGACCCCCTAAAGTTGGGACCTACACAAGTTAATCAATAGTTCAGACCTTTTAAAAATTATCACCCAAAGTTCAGACCTCTATTGTCAATTTTTCCTAACTTTTATTGTGATTTTGTTAGTTATTTGAGCTTATTCTTTCTAATTAGTACGAGTTTAATAAGCAGGATTAAAATAAAACTTTTTGCATTCTTTGAAGGTTGACAATTTATAAGTTACTATGGTTATGGTTGGGTGTCATTATATTTACATTTAGGTAGTGTAAGAATAATTAATAATTGTGTACATTTTGCAGAATTAATGAGTTTTGGAGTTAATTAGTACTATTAATCGATGGCGTCAGGTTGGCGCTGAGTGCAAGCTCATGGGTCGGGCGCATAGTATTGGTATGCTTTTCGTTGCCTGATTTTCGTATGTGCTTCTATGTATGCTTTGCATAGTATTGATAATCTTGTATGATGTGATTTATTTCTAGTTGTTATTGTTGGTGCTTTAAAACTCTTTTTATAACATTATTTATGCTTAATTGTATACAAAGTATTTGTTGTTTGAAGCATTGATGTAGATTTATAAGTTTACTTCTTTCAGTAATTTTGAAGAGATATCTATTGATGAATTGTGGATATAAGGCGGGGGGGATCCCTTTGATGAATATTATTGAAAACTCTTTTCAAATCATTATTTATCATCTTATTGCATATACTCCTAATTGTCAATCGATAAATGAGTATTTATTTTCTAACTTGCACTAATGAGCATCAATAGAAATCACGAGTGTCGCATTAAAAGAAATAAATTACTAATTCTCATGACTATTCTAACACAGGCAATGAACAAATTGGCATAAAAGAGGCATTCCTCCCTTCACTTTAATTATTCCTCCACTTCAACCTAAATACATAACATCTCTCCCCCTTTAACGTACCTTATGGGAAATACATTGACAACAAATTTAATGCAAAGGGCAAACAGAAAAGAGTAACATCAGAAAAACCAAACAAAAATTAAGAAAAAAATGAAAGCAAAAACACCGTGAACAAAAAAAAAAAGAAAAAAAGGGCAAAATATTAAAAATCGGAGAAAGAGGAAGTGCTGCAAATTAACCCATCAATAGTTTTGTCATATACTTTCTTTTCAAAACCTTCATCCTTCGATTCTAAACCACCAACCTCAAATCATACCTCTTATAAACCTGCTCATAACCATGCATATTGTATCCTAATATGCCCTAAAAAGACAAACCCAAGCCCACTAGGTCGAAAACCCATAAGGGCGACTTAGGCAAAATTCGGGGCACCTTCTCATTCACTAGCCTAAACTACGAATGGTCTGATTCTGCTAAAGATACGTAAGAAACCTCACCCTAAGGTCCGACCGCTTTAAACCAAACCAAACCTACATCATTATCCACCCTTGCCAAAGATCTCCTCCCAAATCAATGCTTTATTTAATGCTTAATCATTGCAAATGGCTCTAAAGCAAAATGCTCGACCACCAATTAAAATGTTAAGAGCTACAACTGGCCTGATTCCATCACGGATACCTAGGCAACCTCTTTCAAGGCCTGCCCATTTTAATTCAAAACATATTTTAAGGCTCGTCTAGGCCCATGAAAAAAACGCGATCGCCCAAAATAATCATGAATTTAAAATGCTCATCCCTACCCTTAGAACATAGACTGGGATTCAAACCTACATCATTAGCCTCCCGAATTGCGCTAGTCAATACATTATAGCTCCGCCTTTTCTTATTCTAATCGCATCTATTTATGGGCTCGCTTAGGCCCCTGGCTTATAAAACTCGAATCATATACAACTCAAGCGCTATAAAAGCTCGTTCTATATATAACAAATTTCAAATCTAGCATAGTCTATTAACTGAAAAGATTATCCTTGGGCTCCATGTCTAACTTGATAAGGACTTCATTATGAGTTGATACAAAAGATTGTAGGCTCCAGACCCATACGAGATCATAATTGTTTTATGGGCTCACTTAGGCCCATAACAACTATAATGCATTTCGAATCAGACATAACTTATATTGATCATCCTTGGGGGCTTCCCCTTTCTTCTCTTTCGAAAACAATTTCTAAACGAAAATTTGAGCTTCTATTGGAACGATCAAATCATATCATTTGCATTAGTGTCATATCATCTACATTAGTGTCATACCTCTGCAATAGCATCACATCTCTACATTTGCATTACATATCTATATCGTTCCAAACATTGTGTCAAGCATCGCATCCTTCGTCCTGAGCCTCTAGCGTCAATCATCGAGTCACACATACACACACACGTATCCACAAACGATAGCACCTTTAAGTTTAGAGTATTAGAGGCCACTCTTTATAGGTCAAGTCTCTTCCTATTCTTACATTGTAATCCCTCATACTTTATGGATTTTATAAATATATTTTAGTATATATATATTTATATTTATATATAAGTTAGTTTAAAATAATTTATTTATTTAAAAGGTCGATTATTTTGAAAGTCAAACACTAGTAGAATAAATGCTTATTGGTGCGGTTATTAAATGGCTTATTGTGGTGGTTTTGACCGCGCAGCAATTAAGGGGGAAACAATAGGTAATTAATATGTTGTTGCGGTTTTAAACCGCAGCAATAGTTGAACATATTGCTGCGATTTCTGGGTAAAACCGCAACAATATATTTAATTTATATCAGATTTATAAAGCATATTGCTGCGGCTTCTGAGGAAAACCGTAGCAATATGCTGTAGTTAATAATACTAAATAGGCATATTGCTGCAAGTCCTAGCGAAAACCGAAGAAAATAGGTCCTAGTACAGGTAAAAAAAAGATTTTTTTTTTTTGCATTTTGTCATCAAATTCAAAGTAATGATAAAAAAACTTTCTCAAATAATTGCAATACCAGTTTCAAACACAAATTTCTTATGTAAAAAAATGCAAACATCACTCAATCATTCATAAAAAAATGTAAAAATGACTTCAAGATAAACACAACTAAAGCAATACAACATATATCAAATAGACAGCATAAAATTGAGAGGAGAGAGGAGAGAGGAGAGGTTGAGAGGATTTGGCTGCTGAGAGAATAAAATTGAGAAAAATAAAACCCTAACTATGACACGCATGTTTTATACCTATTTTTTAATAAATTTTAATGATATTGTTGCGGTTCCTAACAAGTACCGCAACAATATATTAAAATATTATTTTTTTAATATTTGGTTGTGGTTTTTTTCAAAAACCACAACAATATGTCTGGTCAAATAGTCAAAATTTTTTAATTTTTTTTTCTATTGATATCATATTGCTGCGGTTTCAACCTGAAACCGCAGCAATATCTTTAATTTATATTTTATATTTTATATTTTATTTTTACGTGATATATTGCTGCTTATGGGTAAAACCGCAGCAATACCACCGCGGCAATAAGCAATTATTCTACTAGTGAAAGGAATTATTTTAAAGATTTAAGGAAGTTAAAATATTTCGTTAAAGCATGCTTCGAAAAATAATTAAAATACTATTTGGATTTGAAAAAGGATTTTCAATGGGCTTGAGAAATCCAAAATTAATTGGACTAGGAAAAGAAACTTCTAGTAATGTTAGGAGTTGATTCATCAATCTTATTCATTATTCAATCCTACTTAGGATCCAATTGCCTTTTCCTAAGCCCAAAAGGAGAGCTTGCTTATAAATATCATTAAACCCACATATTTTACCCACACAAAAATATTCTCTCTCCTCTCTTCTCCCTCCTCAAGAGAACCGGCCCTCAACTGTTTTCTCCCTCTCACGTGATTTTTCTTTCCTTCTTTATTTCTTTCTTCTTCTTCAAGGAACACTTTCTTTTTCACCAAGAAACACCACCACTCCACAACACCACCACCACCGCCGACCTTCCGGCTGCCGCCACTGCCTTGGTCCTTGTCCTGCACCCTCTTCTTTGGTTCGTTTCTTGTGTTGGTTTGTTTTCTTTTCTTCTTCCTCAAGTTTTGATTAAAGATTATGTTTTTATGTTTTTTTTAAGTACTAATTATGATTAAAAGCTTTAATTTACTATTTTAATGATGAATCTATGATTATATTAATTATATATTGAAAGGATAAAAATCATATTTGATTATTATGTTTAAATTGGATTTTTAGTTATCAAAGCATGGATTTTTAGGGTGTTAAAGATTGAAAAATCATAGTAGCATGTTATAAACTATAAAATTGGTTTAACTTATGAATTTGAGCATGTTTAAGTATATTTAAAGGGAGTTTTAATAATTTATAAATTGTTGGAATTTTAGAAAGGTTGTTATTAATGGAGTTTTATGGATTAATGACTAGTATAGTAGTACTATGCTAGGGAATATAAGTAATTGAAGTTTTAATGATAAAACCAATTTTAAATATTTTTAAAGAGAATTTAAAGTATTTTAAATCTGCTGTAATTTATTTGGACTATTGATCATAAATTCTATTGATTGTTTTAGGCGGAGATTTCTCTGTAGGCGACTTCTAAAGTTGTTAAAAAGTAGCCTATAATTTTGTCTACACAAGGTACATACATACCTATGTATTGTTTGATGTAGTATCATGATTTTAGGAAGGGAAGTTATGTAGTATCATTTATAGGAACTTTGTGAGCTCATATATGATTGCTATGTTGTTGGATTTTACATGTTTTGTGCCTACGTGCGAACATGTTAAGTATGAGATTAATATCATGTTTGTATGGAATATCGATGGAAGCATGTTGGTTCGGAACTTTATTTATTAATTCACATGGGGGAATTAATATATTCATTAGTTGGATCATGATTTAATCATGTGTTTCCTTATATTTTTTTCACTACTATGAGGATTGTGGGCCTTGTTTGGTAAGTTGATAATTTATACCTTTGCAAGGTAAGTTGGTTGTTGGCTAGGTTCAACAAATAAGAAGGATTGAAATTACGAAAGATTTAATCTTCGGAGGTTAAGATAAAAAGGAATAAGGTTGTGAATGTTTATTATGTATTATATGTATTGCTTGTGTGTCATAACAAGTAATAGTTGGTAAATCATGTAAAATGAAACTTGAATAGTAATAAACTTTACACTCGTGCACGTCTGAAGTTGGATAATCATGAATTGGGGTACATGGTGGTCATGCCATGACTTTTTCTGGGAATTGGATTGATCACCGTTCCAATTTTTATTTAAAAGGTTCCTCAATATCGTAGGTCATTATGGAATATGGAGTCGCGCCCTTATTTCGTCTTCCTATGTGAACACTGGTTTTTAGATGAGACAACTCGGTCGAATGACTATTCCATTAAAGTAATAAAATGATTGTTAAAGTTTAGTTCAGTAAAAGCCGTCCGCAGATTGTTAGATTGTTATATATGTTGTTGTTTGTCCCTTATTATATTTATTAGTATCATGTTAGAAATGTTGATTTATTATTATGTAAGTACTCAACTTTGCTGACTACGTGCTTTGTTTGTATGTGTTGATCATGGTTTTGCCTTATTAATCCTGTGATAACCCATTCTTAGTGAGCAGATTCTTCAGTGCATTGACATCTACAGGTGTGCAGATGTTGCATCATGGGGGTTTGGGAACGGATAGCTTGTGTAGCAGATTGATCTATTTATTATTTTAGCAGATCACTAGGGGGAAAAAAAAGGAAGGGCTGCGCTGGAAGGGCTGCGTATTCTTCAAAACACAGCCCTTCTTTATTGTAGGGCTGCAGTTTTAAATAAAATGCAACCCTTTTTTTTACAGAAGGGCTGCGTTTTTAAAATAAAAACGTAGCCTTTTAGATAAAGGGTTGCGCTTGACTAAAAAATGCAGCCCTTCTAACTGTAAGAAGGGCTGCGTTTTTTAGTCAAGCGCAGCCCTATTGGGCCTTAAATTCCTTATATTCTATTTGCCCGAGCCCCTAAACTCCCTCCAATTCTTTCATTATGTCGCTGTTGAAACACCCCCCCTCTCTCTCCTCCCATTTCATCTCCTCTTCTTCTTCTCCTCAACTCACCAAAAAACCCGCTTCTCTGTTCGTCGTTGTTCTCAAAGTTGCACGGTTCTCTCTCACCTTCTGTCTCGTCGTTCCTCACATCACCGATTTCAATTCGTTCCTTCTCCGTTCGTCAGCGTTCCTTCTTTGTTCGTCGTTGTTCTCAAAGTTACACGTCCTCGTCCGTCTTTGTTGTTCCTCGTCGTTCTAAAAATACCGGCTCTTCGTTCCTCGTCCGTCGTTCCTTCTCTGTTGGTCGAACTCCGCTTAAGCAACACAGCAACAACAAGCACGACAGCAACAATTTCAGATCTATAATTTTACGGTTTTTTTTCCTTTTCGTTTATTTTTTTCATTTTTTGTTCATTTTCAGATTAGTTTATTTTTTTAAGGTTATTTTTTTTCATTTTCGTTAATGTTCAGATTTGTTCATTTCCAGATTAGTTCATTTTCAAATCTATAATTTTAGGATTACTTTTTCATTTTTTGTTCATTTTTGTTAACTTCTGTTTTTATTTTCGTTCCTTTTTTTTTCTATTTCCATTCGTTTTTTTTTTTCATTTCAGCACTAAGATTTCTGGAATAATCATTGGGTTTCTTAATAAAAATCATAGCTGTATACATAATCATACAGGAATTCACATTGATGCATACGCTGCTTTGTACGCAGGCTAAGAACACCTACAAGCCTACAAGGGCATCTCAACCATCTCGGTTTCTTAATAAATTTTTTTTATTATTTTTTTTTGGTTAAAAGGGTTGCGATTATGGTCAAAACCGCAGCCCTTTGTACAAAGAAGGGCTGTGTTTAAAAACGTAGCCCTTCACTAATAGTGAAGGGCTGCTATGGAAAGGGCTGCTGTCAGAATACGCAGCCTTAAGGGCCTTTTTTAGCGCAGCCCTTCCTTATTTTTCCACTAGTGGATACATTTACATTTAAGTTTGGTTTGAAGTCAAAGTTAACAATGTTGTTTGGTTTTAAAGTATTTCGTTAATTATTATATTACAATTCTATAAGTTCATTATATGTTTTCCACTGCAAAATTCTGAATAAGCCGATACGTTATCACACGGGCGATAATGCTGTGATGATTCTCTGATTTTATATTTGAAAAGTATTTTTGGAAAAGAGAGAAATTATCGGGGTGTTACATACACTAGCACCCACATCACGAGACACACATGCATGACACCTAGTTTTCCTTTGTAATTCTTGTGTTATTTGTATTCACGGGTACCTAACATTGAACGACTCTATACGAGTTATATTCCGCCAAGGTCTACGGACCAATACAATTTAACAACAGAAGACAAACACTATATACATGGTGCGTCTAGCGCACCGGGAATGTTGTGCCACACACAGCAAACTGCGTCCAGCGCAATATGTTGCGCCAAGTGTAGGCTTCTGCGTCTTGCACATAAGCTTCTACAAAACGCTTGGGGGCTTCTTAGCCAGGTGGAGCCCACACGCTTAATTCCAAATGATTTCAAATGTTCGTGATGATATTACGCGCCACCATTTAACGAACTTTCAAAAGTTTGCAAAAAAAATATCATTTTGTCATCCTACAAAGTCTCAACGTCTATCACACAAGAGATAATGAATACTCAGGAAAATCGAAGACGGGACACAAACCGTCAATAAGGAGACACAAATCGTTAGGTCTACCGACCACATCCAATAAACTACACAATTTGCCCTGGAGCGGGACAACCAACAACCCGGCCTTGTGGAGCGGGACAGGCAATAGCTTTACACAATTCGCCCTAGAGTAAGACAGCCAACAACTCAGCCTTATAGAGCGGGACAACAACTCTACACAATTTACCCTAGAGAGGGACAACCAATAGCTCAGCCCTGTGGAGCGGGGAAAGATAATAGTTCTACCCAATTTGCCTAGAGCGGGACAACCAATAGCTCAGCCTTGTGGAGCGGGACACCCAATAACTCAACACAATTTGCTCTAGAGCGGGACAACCAACATCTCAGCTCTGAGGAGCGGGACAACCAATAGCTCTACAAAATTTGCCATGGAGGTGGACAACCAACAACTCAGCCCTATGGAGCAGGACAACCAATAGCTCTACACAAATCGCCCTGAAGCGACACAACCAATAGCTCAGCCCTGTGGAGCGGGACAACAGGTCTACACAATTTGCTCTAGAGCGGGACAACCAACAACTCAGCCTTGTGGAGTGGGACAACCAATAGCTCTACACAATTTACCCTAGAGCGGGACAGGCAATAGCTCAGCCTTGTGGAGCGGGACATCCAATAGCTCTACATAACTTGCCCTGGAGCTGGACAACCAATAACTTTATCATCTCATTTCCACCTATCCTCTCATTTTTGCAAATTTACAATTACTTTACAAATATGTTTCATGTATGTCTGTTCCTGAAGCTTTTGCTTGTTTTGGAGGTATAAACGTAAAAGAATGATTTTGGATTACGTAGCATCTGAAATCATTCTCCGTCCCGACACGTGTACTTGGACTTTCAATTTTTCAAACCTCGGTCAAAGTGGGGGCTTATGTAGACATATAATTGTGTCTTCCAATTTAAGGTTCCAACGATGAAATATACCGCAGTATTAGTTGGCACGACCTGATTGAGGAGCAATCTGAATAACTAGGCCATATGTGTTTTGAAATAATATTATAAAAGCTCGATTAATTATCCATGAATATGATGAATAATTGTAAATTAAACCCGTAAGATATTTTAAGTCAATTTTTAAAAGCCCAATTGAATATTTATTGTTTTAATAAAAACTTCCATAAATGCTTTTATTATTATCTTTAGAGCGTAATTCATATTTTCATCCCGTAAAATTCAATCTCCGGATTTTTAGGGATAAAAATAGCATCCTGAAAGCATGCATAGAATAAAAAAAACAAATATATCGGAATATGCGCCGGACACAGCAGTTGCGCTCAGCGCACCACGTGCGTCCATCACAATGGCCAGATCGCGTCAGGCGCGCCAATGAGCGCCTGACACATGTACTTGTGACTCACACAGAGTCCTACGTGATGCAAGTCATGTGTGAGACGCAAGCTACTTTTATATCTTTTAAAAAATGCGTTTACACTTGTGAGATTTTAGCTGGACGGACCACGTCAGGCGCGCCAATATATGCCTGACACGGGTCATTACGTCTGCCACGTTCCCTTTTACCTATAAATACGGGTTGATTTCAAAATCAAAGATGACTGGAAATTATTATGTTTAAGACCACAAAATCCTCACGAATTTCTCAATACTATTTTGAATCTTAAAATACTCCCACCTTTCAAATCTATTTCAATTACTGATCATATTATATTCTTGGTTGCACGATTGCTCCGCCTGAAAGTCATTACGCTCTTCGAACTAAACCGCGTAGGTAGAATCCTAAGGATCCTTGAACAATTATATTTTATTTATATTGAAGTTACTAATAGTCTTTTTTTGTCATGATGTAGATCTTTAATTAATAGCCGCATTTTCTTGTAAATTTTAACCCTTTTATTATTCTTGTATATAATATTCATGATTGCCTTATTTGTTCTATGCATGATATTTATCGCCCACATGTTATTATTGTTAAACAAGATCTAAAGAACTCATTTTTTGGTTCTTGACCATCTATGGAGTCATGATAGAGACATATGCATTGGATAAGTCCATAAGATGTCCCATCAGTACTAATATCCAATTATGTTTATGATTCTTCATTTAAAGAATTGTTGGCGACTCCAAAACAAATTTCAAATAAAACCTTAAACCATAGGGTAGTCAAATAAACGCGCTCATACCACGTGTAGGCATTAAAAAGATTAAAAATCTACGCCTGCAGGAACAGATTGGTGTTTACATGAATTAGGTGTTTGGATGCTTTTGGTGTTTGATGAAAAATGAAATTTCTACACGTTTCCGACATTTTGTCCAGTAATGAAGATGCATATTGACCCAAGAATTTCAACTTACAAACCGCTACTCGGGAACCAATTTACCAGCTTGGGCAGCAAAGCCTAGCACATTACCGCTGCAGGGAACACTGATTATCCTTGGTAAAGAGCTACTCTGTTCCCTTGATAAACAACTACTCAAAGTAGCGGTTCTGCTTACTGACCATTAAGCAAAATACCAGTTTATTA